>NC_051280.1:33779744-34079744 GCF_015220745.1 Sebastes umbrosus | reverse complement strand
TTTGCTATCAGGTCTGCCTCGTTCTAGTACTAGAAGTCTTCAAACTAAAACTACAAAATGGGACCATTTTACACCAGTTTAGGCTTCATTACACTGGCTCCCGATCCACGTCAGATCAGACTTTAAGGTGCTTCTGATGACCTAGAATATAGTAAATGGGCACGCTCCTTCCTACCTGTCTGATCTACTTAAACCTGATACTCCAATCAGGACTCTCCTCTCTCAGAATACAGGGCTCCTGTCTGTCCACAGAGTTAAAAAGAAGTCAGCAGGCCAAAGGGCCTTTTCTTATCGAGCCCCTTTCCTCTGGAATAACCTCCCTATGGACATCAGACAGTCTGAATCTGTGGAGGTCTTTAAATCCAGACTCAAAACCCATCGTTTTGACCTAACTTTCTATTAGTTAGTTATTCTTTTATTATCCGTCTGCTACCAGTCTGTTAACCAGGAGGAAGTGGAACTGAGAGAAGGTCAAATCCAGATCTAAGAGGAGACGGAGAGATTCAGGGAGGAGCTAAGATGTTACTGAGCTATAGAAGAGAGAGGAACTTCTATATTCAGCAGAGTTCAATACACAAACCATCAACATTACCTTCATTCAACATGCTCTCATTGGACTGTTATGGACTTTCTCTACTGTTTGTCACTATTCTAACAGGTACGCTAGATTCTGCTGTTTTAAAAACAACTTGAACTCCAATGATTCATAAATGGGATTCATTTCTTCAGAGTTCTGTAACATAATAAATAACAGAGTTGTCTCTTCCTTCAGGTGTCAGCTGTGAAGAACTCACTCCAGTCAATAATGAAGAGTCCAGTTTAGAAGACAGCACTGTGACTCTGTCCTACTCATATTCTGGTGGTGATTATTTCTACTGGTATCGACAATATCCAGGAAAACCACCAGAGTTCATCATCTCACATTTAGCAAAAGGAACAATAATGAAACATCAAATCCCTGGACTGAAGATTAAAGTGGATCAGAACCAGAACCAAATCCATCTGAACATCTCCTCTGCTGCAGTGTCACACTCTGCTGTGTACTACTGTGCTGTGAAGCCCACAGTGACAGGAAACACCAAAACTCTGTACAAAAACCTTTGGAGCAAAGACAACACAATACTCCACAACGTCCACTAGAGGGAGTCACACTCTGTTCCACTTTAAGACGATAACACAACAAATGCTCCAACAACTCAACCAACATCATCATCATCCACTAAAGCTGTTCTTTCTCTGCTGTTTCACACTGAAAGCTCAAACTGGTTCTCACAACATGACAGTTTGATCCAGAGGATATATTACTAGACGAACAATGATCCCTGATTAGTGAAGCCTCTCTTAAAGGAGCCACATCGACATGAAAAGATCCTCAGTAATGACAGGCCTACATCTAATCTACCCTTTATCAGCAAAGATCGGACCGTACAGTGTGATCACTCAGGTCGTGGCTGATGATTGGAACGTACAATTCGATCACTCAGGTCGTGGCTGATGATCGGACAGTACAGTGTGATCACTCAGGTCGTGGCTGATGATCGGACCGTACAGTGTGATCACTCAGGTCGTGGCTGATGATCGGACAGTACAGTGTGATCACTCAGGTCGTGGCTGGTGATCGAACCGCACAGTGTGATCATTCAGATCGTGACTGATGATCCGACCGTACAGTGTGATCACTCAGGTCGTGGCTGATGATCGGACCTTACAGAGTGATCACTCATGACAAGGCTGATGATCGGACCGTAATTTGTGATCGCTCAGGTCGTAGCTGATGATCGGACAGTACAGTGTGATCACTCACGTCGTGGCTGATGATCGGACCTTACAGTGTGATCACTCAGGTCGTGGCTGATGATCGGACCGTACAGTGTGATCACTCAGGTCGTGGCTGATGATCGGACCGTACAGTGTGATCACTCAGGTCGTGGCTGATGATCGGACCGTACAGTGTGATCACTCAGGTCGTGGCTGATGATCGGACCGTACAGTGTGATCACTCAGGTCGTGGCTGATGATCGGACCGTACAGTAGGAGCTACACAACATTTCAATATTAAGAAAATGGCTTGTTGAGAACCAACAATGTCGTTACTGAAGCTATTTTTATCTCATCTTTATATGTACTTGGACTTTATCTGCTCAGGTTGTTTAACTGTACTAAATATGCTTTATACCACTGTAGTATGTTCTGACCTGTTGTATTATTTTTATTATTCAATTATTAGTATTCTACTCGGCTACATTTACATCTGTTTGAATGTTCAACATTGTCCCTTTTCAAATGAAAATGAAATGAAAGGATATGACGAGTAGGGATGATATCAGGTTGTTCAGTCTGATGATGATGATGATGATGATGATAATGATGATGATGATGATGATGATGATGATGATGTCAACAGACCACAGCAGGAGGAAGAGCTCCACAGCTGAATATGAACAGCTTCATGTTGGCAGTGAAGAGCTGCTGTGTTCTCTCTCGTGTTCATTCACAACCAGTGAAAGTAATGCAGCTCTTTTTAGTTTGGATGATGATGTTCACGTTTCATCCTGGTAAGTCAACTTCTACCATTGAAGGCAGTTTAAAGAAATACAAATGTCCTGGTGAAATCTCTCTTTGTTCTCTTCAGGATCCTCGGAGGATTTAGTGAAACCATTTAAAGATGTAATGCCGGCGTTGGAAGGAGACAATGTGACTCTCTCCTGCAGCTATTCAGGCTCTGTACAAAACCTCTACTGGTATCAACACAAGTCCAGTTCATCTCCACAGCTTCTCATCACGGATTATTCAGAGGACACAGCAGGGTTGTCTTTTACACATGACAGAAATACAAAAAAGTTTCATCTGATCATCTCCTCTGCTGCAGTGTCACACTCTGCTGTGTACTACTGTGCTGTGAGGCCCACAGTGACAGGAAACACCTAAACTCTGTACAAAAACCTTTGGAGCAAAGACAACACAATACTCCACAACGTCCACTAGAGGGCCACATTATCCAGTAGGAGGTGCACTACTCGTGCACTGTGTTCAACCATTCAGTCAATCACAAGTGCTGCTGTGAAGAGAACAATTGTCAGACTGAATGTTGAACATCAGCTAGTTTCTCCTGTTGATTTAAACCTTGTTGTAGAGATGGAACATTGGCTGTGGATTATTCTTGCTGCTCTTTTCTTTGGTAAGATACAAACAACTCCATGTTGTGATTCTTTTCTCCAGGTTGATAGAAAGTGGAGTGTTTGTGTCCACAGAGTAACACTGTCCAGTTGTCTTCTCCTCTCAGCCTCATCAACAATCAGTCAGTCTAATGGCTTCATTTTCTCTACTTTTTCCAGGACTAATAGCTGGAGACCAAATCTCTCCTGTAAAAGATGAGCTCAGTAAAAGAGAAGGAGAATCTGTCTCACTCAGATGTGACTATGAGACAACTTCAGACTACGTTTACCTTTATTGGTACAGACATCATGGTGACCTTCAGGCTCCTCAGTTTATACTCTGGAAAGGAGCAAGAAGAAACACAGATGAGTATATTCCTGATAAACGATATCAATGTGAAACAGGGTTCAACTCAACTGAAGTGACCATTAGCAGACTAACCCTGGCAGACACAGCTCTCTACTACTGTGCTCGAGAAACACAGTGATACAAAGTGGAGAAGAGGCTGTACAAAAAGCTCAACACAGATATGGGACTACTCTTCAGAGAGGAGGGAAGTGGTATTCAAACCACAGCTTCATATCAGATGGATTCTGATCAGAGTCACTGTGGTTACAGCTGCTAATGAAACACTGGGGGGGGATCCACATGAGCAGCAAATCCACATCAGGGACCAACCAAACACAACCCACCATGACAAGAGAGAGACTGATTCAGTCCTCTTGGTACCCTGTGGGTCATTAGGTCACCATGAGCTCCTTCCATTCTTCACTATCCTCTGAAAGCTGCAGATACACCCCAAATAGACCCTGAGACACTAACTACTACAACTCTACCATGAACAGTGATGATATCTGGAGACAGAGTCACACATGAACAGCTCCACGTTTTACCAAGTCAACAACCGGTTGCTTCCACAACAACTGCAGCATCTTTGAATGTGACGTCTCACGGCTGCAGACGACCAAAAGATACCAAACTGTCCATTTACATTGAAGAGAAGAAGCAGTGTGAAGAGAGCAGAAAGAGTCACATGTTGATCACATGTTCATCCTCAGTTTACTGTCAGTCTTTGTGATCACAGATATTAAAGCAGCTTTTCTCTGTTGTGGAACAAAGTGAATGTAAAACAGGACACATGTCTCCTGAAACGTCCAATGATGAGTCCACACAACAGCGTCAGCAGTAGGAAAGGAGAGAGGCCCAAAGTGTGTTAGTGTTGTGTTGGGGCTGTGAATGAGCCCTGTCACTGTGATCAGCTTCCTCCTAATCCACCAACTCAGTGTTGATGAAGACTACACAGAGAGATCACAGCCTTCTTTAGACTCAACACTGCACACATGACGCCTCTGTTCATCTCAGTGCTGCTGGCTGCTACGAGCCTCGGTAGGAACACAACTGTCTTTCTTTGCTATCCGTCCAACATTGACATGATTCTTTAACGGCACACTGATACTGTTTGTTGCTGTTTGACAGAATGCAGAGCGCAAAAAGACAACGTGCTGCAACCAGAAGGAGATGAGACTGCTGCTGAAGGAGAGGCAGTAACACTTGGCTGTCAATATAACAGCACTTCATCTAATCACTATCTGTTCTGGTACAAACAGGATGGAAACAACAGCCCCAAATTCATCCTGAGCCGCTTTAAGGTCGGCTCGGGGAAAACAGAGGACCAGGAGAGATTTTCATCCACACTGAATTCAGACTTAAGATCAGTTCCTCTGAGGATCCAGAAGCTTCAGCTGTCAGACTCTGCTGTGTACTACTGTGCTCTGCAGCCCACAGTGACAGGAAACACCACAACTCTGTACAAAAACCTTTGGAGCAAAGACAACACAATACTCCACAACGTCCACTAGAGGGAGTCACACTCTGTTCCACTTCAACAGGAGCTGATGATCCAGTCTAGATTGTTTCCCCTCATGAGTTCAGAAGGAAACAAAACCAGACTGGACAGAGAGTCCTTCCCTCCAGTATTTTTTTGGTGTCAAGTAATTTTTTTTTAATATATATATATTTTTTTTTTTATTTTGAAGTACTTTTTTCGTATTTTCCTTTTTATAAAATATTTTTTTCGGAATTGTTTTTGTCAAATATTTCTTTTGTAGTATTTTTCCGTATTTTGTTGTATTTTTCTTTTCTTCAAATATTTTTTTGTATTTTCTTTTTCGATAAAATATTTTTTTCATATTTATTTTTTGCCAAATATTTTTTTCGGATTTTATTTTAGATGAAATAATTATTTTTGGTCAAATATTTTTTCTGATTTTTTTTGGTCAAATATTTTTTTGTATTTTGTTTTTTTGTCAAATATTTTTTTCTGATTTATTTTTGAACTAATTGATTTTTTTTGTCAAGTATTTTTTTGTATTTTATTTAGTCAAGTATTTTTTTCAAATCATTTTTTCACAAAGACACAAATCTGGATGTCATCACTTTATCACTAATAACTGCTCAACAATATATCTGAGTGCAAGCAACAATATCTCTGAGTTTAGTCAACAATATATCGGGAGTGAACGTGTCTCTGTGTGTGCTAATAAGCATGTACATGTGCATAGGTGTGTGCGCATAACCATGTGCTCAAACTTGACCAAAATCAGTCCTGGATAATATTTGACGCTGAGCTTTCTTTTCATCATCAGCTGATTTAACATAATGTTGTCTCTACTTTAGGAGGTGATCCATCCTTTAAATCATCACAGCTACCGTTCTGTAACTCCTGTTATAAACACCAGAAAAAGAAGAAGTTCCCTCCTCCAGCTGGTCCAAAATGCTGCTACCAGTCTGTTAACCAGGAGGAAGTGGAACTGAGAGAAGGTCAAATCCAGATCTAAGAGGAGACGGAGAGATTCAGGGAGGAGCTAAGATGTTACTGAACTATAGAAGAGAGAGGAACTTCTATATTCAGCAGAGTTCAATACACAAACCATCAACATTACCTTCATTCAACATGCTCTCATTGGACTGTTATGGACTTTCTCTACTGTTTGTCACTATTCTAACAGGTACGCTAGATTCTGCTGTTTTAAACACAACTTGAACTCCAATGTTTCATAAATGGGATTCATTTCTTCAGAGTTCTGTAACATAATAAATAACAGAGTTGTCTCTTCCTTCAGGTGTCAGCTGTGAAGAACTCACTCCAGTCAATAATGAAGAGTCCAGTTTAGAAGACAGCCCTGTGACTCTGTCCTACACATACTCTAAGACTATAAGTCCTAGTGATTATTTCTTCTGGTATCGACAATATCCAGGAAAACCACCAGAGTTCATCATCTCACACTCTTCTTCAGGAAAAGTAGGAACTTTTAAAATCTCTGGACTGAATATTAAAGTGGATCAAAACCAGAACCAAATCCATGTGAACATCTCCTCTGCTGCAGTGTCAGACTCTGCTGTGTACTACTGTGCTCTGCAGCCCACAGTGACAGGAAACACCAAAACTCTGTACAAAAACCTTTGGAGCAAAGACAACACAATACTCCACAACGTCCACTAGAGGGAGTCACACTCTGTTCCACTTCAACAGGAGCTGATGATGCAGTCTAGTGTTGAAGTACCATCCATTTTTACAGACATGCCCATATGGCTCTTCTATTCACTAAAACAATAGCCCCCACCAGCTAAACTTTTTAAAGTTCTCTGGTCATTGCTGGGACCGACAATACTAAATATTGTAAACTAGTCTCTTACGACTGGTATTGTCCCCGTTAGCTTTAAGACAGCCGTAGTTAAACCTCTACTTACAAAACCACACCTTGACCCAGAGTGTCTAAATAACTATGGATCAGTCTCAAACCTTCCATTCTTTGCTAAAGTCCTAGAAAGAGTGGTGTCTCAACAACGTTCAGATCATATATGAAACAGTAATCTTTATGAACCCTTTCAATCTGCTTTCAGGGCCACTCCACTGAAACTGTGCTCACTAAAGTCCTAAATGATCTGCTCCTAAACATGGATTCAGATTCCACCTCGGTGCTTTTACTACTGGATGTCAATGCAGCTTTCAACACTATTGATCATTGTATACTCATTGACCGATTGGACAACATATTTGGTGTCTCTGGACTGGCTCTAGCATGGTCAAAATCTCATCGATCTGAAAGAACGCAGTGTGTCTCTTTTAATAATACCACATCAATATTCTCTGAGGTGAAATATAGCGTACCTCAGGGCTCTGTTCTTGGCCCTCTGCTCTTCTCCCTATACATCACACCTCTGAGCCAAATAATACGTAGTCACGGAATTAGTTTCCACTGTTACGCTGATGATACTCAGCTGTATCTGCCTATAAAGACGGAGGATGGATCCCAAATGATTAAACTAGAGGCCTGCCTGTCTGCGGTGAAAAACTGGATGTAAAGTAATCTCTTGCTCCTAAACTGAGATCAAACTGAGATGCTGGTCATTGGCCCTGCTCCACATAGACATCAGTTTGATCAGGTAACAGGATCTTTAGAGAATTGGGTGATATCCCAGAGTTCAACAGTTATGAATCTTGGTGTTACGTTCCATTCAACTCTTTCTGTTGATCAGCACATTAAAGACATCACAAAGATCGCCTTCTTTCACCTACGCAACATCTCTAACATCAGGTCTTCTTTATCCATGGCTGATGCAGAGGTCCTAATTCACATCTTGGTATCATCCAGACTGGATTATTGTAATGTTTTGCTATCAGGTCTGCCTCGTTCTAGTACTAGAAGTCTTCAAACTAAAACTACAAAATGGGACCATTTTACACCAGTTTAGGCTTCATTACACTGGCTCCCGATCCACGTCAGATCAGACTTTAAGGTGCTTCTGATGACCTAGAATATAGTAAATGGGCACGCTCCTTCCTACCTGTCTGATATACTTAAACCTGATACTCCAATCAGGACTCTCCTCTCTCAGAATACAGGGCTCCTGTCTGTCCACAGAGTTAAAAAGAAGTCAGCAGGCCAAAGGGCCTTTTCTTATCGAGCCCCTCTTCCTCTGGAATAACCTCCCTATGGACATCAGACAGTCTGAACCTGTGGAGGTCTTTAAATCCAGACTCAAAACCCATTGTTTTGGCCTAACTTTCCATAGTTAGTTATTCTTTTATTATCCGTCTGCTACCAGTCTGTTAACCAGGAGGAAGTGGAACTGAGAGAAGGTGAAATCCAGATCTAAGAGGAGACGGAGAGATTCAGGGAGGAGCTAAGATGTTACTGAACTATAGAAGAGAGAGTAACTTCTATATTCAGCAGAGTTCAATACACAAACCATCAACATTACCTTCATTCAACATGCTCTCATTGGACTGTTATGGACTTTCTCTACTGTTTGTCACTATTCTAACAGGTACGCTAGATTCTGCTGTTTTAAAAACAACTTGAACTCCAATGTTTCATAAATGGGATTCATTTCTTCAGAGTTCTGTAACATAATAAATAACAGAGTTGTCTCTTCCTTCAGGTGTCAGCTGTGAAGAACTCACTCCAGTCAAGAATGAAGAGTCCAGTTTAGAAGACAGCACTGTTACTCTGTCCTACACATACTCTAAACTGAAACCTACTGGTAGTGATTATTTCTTCTGGTATCGACAATATCCAGGAAAACCACCACAGTTCATCATCTCACACTCTTCTTCAGGAGAAGTAGGAATTTTTAAAGTCACTGGACTGAAGATTAAAGTGGATCAAAACCAGAACCAAATCCATGTGAACATCTCCTCTGCTGCAGTGTCAGACTCTGCTGTGTACTACTGTGCTCTGCAGCCCACAGTGACAGGAAACACCAAAACTCTGTACAAAAACCTTTGGAGCAAAGACAACACAATACTCCACAACGTCCACTAGAGGGAGTCACACTCTGTTCCACTTCAACAGGAGCTGATGATGCAGTCTAGTGTTGAAGTACCATCCATTTTTACAGACATGCCCATATGGCTCTTCTATTCACTAAAACAATAGCCCCCACCAGCTAAACTTTTTAAAGTTCTCTGGTCATTGCTGGGACCGACAATACTAAATATTGTAAACTAGTCTCTTACGACTGGTATTGTCCCCGTTAGCTTTAAGACAGCCGTAGTTAAACCTCTACTTACAAAACCACACCTTGACCCAGAGTGTCTAAATAACTATGGATCAGTCTCAAACCTTCCATTCTTTGCTAAAGTCCTAGAAAGAGTGGTGTCTCAACAACGTTCAGATCATATATGAAACAGTAATCTTTATGAACCCTTTCAATCTGCTTTCAGGGCCACTCCACTGAAACTGTGCTCACTAAAGTCCTAAATGATCTGCTCCTAAACATGGATTCAGATTCCACCTCGGTGCTTTTACTACTGGATGTCAATGCAGCTTTCAACACTATTGATCATTGTATACTCATTGACCGATTGGACAACATATTTGGTGTCTCTGGACTGGCTCTAGCATGGTCAAAATCTCATCGATCTGAAAGAACGCAGTGTGTCTCTTTTAATAATACCACATCAATATTCTCTGAGGTGAAATATAGCGTACCTCAGGGCTCTGTTCTTGGCCCTCTGCTCTTCTCCCTATACATCACACCTCTGAGCCAAATAATACGTAGTCACGGAATTAGTTTCCACTGTTACGCTGATGATACTCAGCTGTATCTGCCTATAAAGACGGAGGATGGATCCCAAATGATTAAACTAGAGGCCTGCCTGTCTGCGGTGAAAAACTGGATGTAAAGTAATCTCTTGCTCCTAAACTGAGATCAAACTGAGATGCTGGTCATTGGCCCTGCTCCACATAGACATCAGTTTGATCAGGTAACAGGATCTTTAGAGAATTGGGTGATATCCCAGAGTTCAACAGTTATGAATCTTGGTGTTACGTTCCATTCAACTCTTTCTGTTGATCAGCACATTAAAGACATCACAAAGATCGCCTTCTTTCACCTACGCAACATCTCTAACATCAGGTCTTCTTTATCCATGGCTGATGCAGAGGTCCTAATTCACATCTTGGTATCATCCAGACTGGATTATTGTAATGTTTTGCTATCAGGTCTGCCTCGTTCTAGTACTAGAAGTCTTCAAACTAAAACTACAAAATGGGACCATTTTACACCAGTTTAGGCTTCATTACACTGGCTCCCGATCCACGTCAGATCAGACTTTAAGGTGCTTCTGATGACCTAGAATATAGTAAATGGGCACGCTCCTTCCTACCTGTCTGATATACTTAAACCTGATACTCCAATCAGGACTCTCCTCTCTCAGAATACAGGGCTCCTGTCTGTCCACAGAGTTAAAAAGAAGTCAGCAGGCCAAAGGGCCTTTTCTTATCGAGCCCCTCTTCCTCTGGAATAACCTCCCTATGGACATCAGACAGTCTGAACCTGTGGAGGTCTTTAAATCCAGACTCAAAACCCATTGTTTTGGCCTAACTTTCCATAGTTAGTTATTCTTTTATTATCCGTCTGCTACCAGTCTGTTAACCAGGAGGAAGTGGAACTGAGAGAAGGTGAAATCCAGATCTAAGAGGAGACGGAGAGATTCAGGGAGGAGCTAAGATGTTACTGAACTATAGAAGAGAGAGTAACTTCTATATTCAGCAGAGTTCAATACACAAACCATCAACATTACCTTCATTCAACATGCTCTCATTGGACTGTTATGGACTTTCTCTACTGTTTGTCACTATTCTAACAGGTACGCTAGATTCTGCTGTTTTAAAAACAACTTGAACTCCAATGTTTCATAAATGGGATTCATTTCTTCAGAGTTCTGTAACATAATAAATAACAGAGTTGTCTCTTCCTTCAGGTGTCAGCTGTGAAGAACTCACTCCAGTCAAGAATGAAGAGTCCAGTTTAGAAGACAGCACTGTTACTCTGTCCTACACATACTCTAAACTGAAACCTACTGGTAGTGATTATTTCTTCTGGTATCGACAATATCCAGGAAAACCACCACAGTTCATCATCTCACACTCTTCTTCAGGAGAAGTAGGAATTTTTAAAGTCACTGGACTGAAGATTAAAGTGGATCAGAACCAGAAGCAAATCCATCTGATCATCTCCTCTGCTGCAGTGTCAGACTCTGCTGTGTACTACTGTGCTCTGCAGCCCACAGTGACAGGAAACACCAAAACTCTGTACAAAAACCTTTGGAGCAAAGACAACACAATACTCCACAACGTCCACTAGAGGGCCACATTATCCAGTAGGAGGTGCACTACTCGTGCACTGTGTTCAACCATTCAGTCAATCACAAGTGCTGCTGTGAAGAGAACAATTGTCAGACTGAATGTTGAACATCAGCTAGTTTCTCCTGTTGATTTAAACCTTGTTGTAGAGATGGAACATTGGCTGTGGATTATTCTTGCTGCTCTTTTCTTTGGTAAGATACAAACAACTCCATGTTTCCTCTCTCAACACTTTTCACTAGTAACTGAGCTGTGAGTGCTTTTAATGTTCATTATACAGAGAAGCAACAACACATCATTTCTGTTGCTATCTAGTAGCTTCTAAAGAACTCCTTCTATGGTTTAATGTGACATCAGACAGCAGTCAGTGAAAATCCAGACTATTCTAAATGTCTCTGATTGTGACTCTGTGGCTAGGTAACTCTTTAAACCTACTGATTGTTCTCCTTTAATCAATCATCTTTATTCATTCATCTCTTCCTCTGCATGTTCTCTTCTTCCCCAGAGTGTAAAGGAGAAGACAGAGTGAACCAGACAACAGGAGATGTCATCGCTACTGAAGGACACACACTCACACTGGACTGTACATTTGAGACAAGTAGAACAAGTCCCACTTTGTTCTGGTACAAACAGGAAGTTCATGATTCCCCAAAGTCTATCCTGCAACGCTACTCTGGAGCAAAGGATGCTGGAGACGTTCAGAAAGACAGAATTGATGCTACAGTCGACAAGACATCAGTTCCTCTGAGGATCCAGAAGCTTCAGCTGTCAGACTCTGCTGTGTACTACTGTGCTCTGCAGCCCACAGTGACAGGAAACACCAAAACTCTGTACAAAAACCTTTGGAGCAAAGACAACACAATACTCCACAACGTCCACTAGAGGGAGTCACACTCTGTTCCACTTCAACAGGAGCTGATGATCCAGTCTAGATTGTTTCCCCTCATGAGTTCAGAGGAAACAAAACCTGACCGGACGGAGTACTTCTCTACACTGTTTTTTTCTGTCAAGTAATTTTTTTTAAACAAGAATTTTTTTCTTTTTTGTCAAATATTTCTTTTGTATTTTTGTTTTTAAAACATTTTAAAAAAAAAGGTATTAAGTATTTTTTCGTATTTGCTTTTGTCCAATAATTTTTTTTTGTTAAATATTTTTTTTTTCGTCAAATATTTTTTTGTACTTTTATATTTGGTCAAGAATTTTTGGTCAAATATGTTTTTCGGATTTTTTTGGGCATTTCTTTTCTTTTCTTTTTTGGTAAAGTAATTTTTTTGTCAAATATTTGTCAGTGTTTTTTTGTCAATAATCTTTTCCGGAATTTTTTGTCAAGTATTTTCTTTTGTCAAATTTTTTAGTTTTTTTTGGGGGGTTAAACTTTTTTTTCTGATTTTGGCTTCTTTTTTTTGTCAGATTTATTTTTGATCACGGCTACCGATAGATGTACCACATCTAAGTGGAATTATGAGGATCCCCCTAATATTACTCAGTGGATTAATGAAGTAAATTCATGTGCTCCCTTGGAAAAAATAACCTATGCTATAAGAGGTAGCCCACAGCTTTTCTTTAGGATAGGGGATCCATGGCTCACTTATATAGAATCTTCTTAACCTAACCTCTCTATGGTATTTACTTAATTATTAATTATTATTTTGATATGTGCTGTTTTCTTTTTTCTTTCTTTTTTTCCTCCTTCGTTTATTTAATTAATTAATTAATTAATTTAAAGTTTCTATCTTACTACCATTAATTAAATAACTGTAGTACTTATTACTTTTAATTCTAACTAACTTATGAAATTATTTTCAATATTATTTTTATGTTATTTTCTCTGTATCTTTACCTCTAGGAGTGGGAAGAAGGCTGGACCTGTCTCTGTGTGGGAGTGGGAAGTGATGTATATGTATGTAAATATCAAATGTTAAATGTAAGGTATAATTTTTTTGGTATTTTGGCACCAGGGTTAATTTTTGTTATGTTTGTTATGCTATGTTTGGGAAAAAAAGAATAAAAAGAATTTTCCAAAAAAATATATATTTTTTTGTAATTTTTTTTCAAATATTTTTTGGGGATTTTTTTTAATCAAATAATATATCATATTATCTTTCTGACAATAACACCTGAAATATCAGTTCAGTATTTATCATTTCAAAGACACAAATGTAGACGTCATCACTTCATCTCTAATAACTGCTCACTAAACTGTTAACAGCATCATTTGTTTTCACTAAAACATTCACTGAGTGATGGATCACATGAAGGAAGAGAAGTCAGAGTTCAGAAGGAAACAAAACCAGACTGGACAGAGAGTCCTTCTCTCAGCATTTCACTGCTTTAACTGCTACACTATGAATTATGGACAATGAGCAGCTGTTGAATGTTAAATTATCCAAAAACGTAGCGAACCGTGAATCTCGTGAAGCGTTCCACCTCTAATAATCACTTTATTGATGCATCATGTGCTTTAGTGTGAGCTGACTGTGTTTCCCAGTTATTATTCATGTGCAATAAATAATGCTTTTACTGATATGGAATCCCTTCAGCTAAGGTCAAATGACATTATTCAGACAGTACATTACAGTTTCTAGTTGATCAGTTTCCCAGAAGCACACGTCTTCTGGACGTCCAAATAATGTGAATGGATTGAACGCTGATGGAAGAGTTCTCTGGCCACACCCACTGAGGTTTAACTCAACCAATGAGATTCTTTGTGTCTCCAGAGCAGAAATGTTTGAGGAACTAAAAGCCCAGTCAGCTTGATGTTGAGGAGAAGGGCTGTGCAGCAGAGAGGCTGTTTAGTTCTTTCATTCTACTGCAGTGGAACAACATCGCTCATCTGCTGTCTGTTTGGCTTTAACAACTCCAAAGACATGTTGCTTTACCTCTTTTTACTCTTCTTTACCTTTATAGGTGAGTGTTAGAACAGAGATCAACGTCTCATTGAACCTGCTGGATTAACCACACATTTCACTACTACAGCTTTATCTGAGGAAGGGAACACTTTATAGGATAGAAAAAGACATTTGGTGGTGTTTTATCTCTAAATGATCAGAGAGGACAGAAAAAGTCTCTTGATGTCACAATCTCTTGCAGACTAACTGACATGAATAATACTCATTTTGCAGCCCTGGGTTCCATGGACAGCATAAAGCCACAAAGTACTGAAGAACATGTTGCAGAGGGCAGAGACATCTACCTGACCTGTACATATGAGGGAGCTATCAGCAATATCCAGTGGTACCGACAATACCAGAGATCCAGACCAGAGTTCCTGCTCTACATCACCGAGGGAGGATTGATTCATCCAACTGGTTCTGGTTTCTCAGCTCACATTAACAAAGCAGAGAAACATGTTGATCTGGAGATCATCTCAGCTAAAGTGTCACACTCTGCTGTGTACTACTGTGCTCTGCAGCCCACAGTGACAGGAAACACCTAAACTCTGTACAAAAACCTTTGGAGCAAAGACAACACAATACTCCACAACGTCCACTAGAGGGAGTCACACTCTGTTCCACTTCAACAGGAGATGATGATCCAGTCTAGATTGTTTCCCCTCATGAGTCAGTTGTGATGAAGACCTTTAGAGATGAAACTTATCTGAATATGAGTCTCCTCCTGACTGCACAGGTGGCTTCATGACAGAAAACTGTTGGATTCAAGCTGTGAACATCAGACCAAACACAACTCACTAAACTTTTTCATACTGAACATTCAGTTTCAACATTTCACCTCCGTCAACATGGAAAAACTGGCTGCTATTCTGCTCTGTTCAACTCTCGTAGGTACGGATGTTTCTGACAATAAAACCTGAAATATCAGTTCACAATTTAACGTTTCAAAGACACAAATCTGGACGTCATCACTTCATCACTAATAACTACTCAACAATATATCTGAGTGCAAGCCACAATATGTCAGAGTTTAAGGAACAATGTATCTTATTTTAAGCAACAATATCTCTGAGTTTAAGCAACAATATCTCTGAGTGCAAGAAACAATATATCTGAGTTTAAGCAACAATATATCTGAGTGCAAGCAACTATATCTGAGTGCAAACAACAATATATCTGAGTGAAAGCAACAATACCTCTGAGTTTAAGCAAGAATATATCAGAGTGTAAGAAACAGTATCTCTGAGTTTAAGCAACATTATATCTGAGTGCAAGAGACAATATATCTGACTGCAAGTACAAGTATATCTGAGCGTAAGGAACAATATATCTGAGTTTAAGCAACAATATATCTGAGTGCAAGCAACAATTCCACATAGACATCAGTTTGATCAGGTAACAGGATCTTTAGAGAACTGGGTGATATCCCAGAGTTCAACAGTTATGAATCTTGGGGTTACGTTCCATTCAACTCTTTCTGTTGATCAGCACATTAAAGACATCACAAAGATCGCCTTCTTTCACCAACGCAACATCTCTAACATCAGGTCTTCTTTATCCATGGCTGATGCAGAGGTCCTAATTCACACCTTGGTATCATCCAGACTGGATTATTGAAATGTTTTGCTATCAGGTCTGCCTCGTTCTAGTACTAGAAGTCTTCAAACTAAAACTACAAAATGGGACCATATTACACCAGTTTTAGCTTCATTACACTGGCTCCCAATCTATGTCAGATCAGACTTTAAGGTGCTTCTGATGACCTAGAATATAGTAAATGGGCACGCTCCTCCCTACCTGTCTAATATACTTAAACCTGATACTCCAATCAGGACTCTCCTCTCTCAGAATACAGGGCTCCTGTCTGTCCACAGAGTTAAAAAGAAGTCAGCAGGCCAAAGGGCCTTTTCTTATCGAGCCCCTTTCCTCTGGAATAACCTCCCTATGGACATCAGACAGTCTGAATCTGTGGAGGTCTTTAAATCCAGACTCAAAACCCATCGTCTTGACCTAACTTTCTATTAGTTAGTTATTCTTTTATTATCCGGCTGCTACCAGTCTGTTAACCAGGAGGAAGTGGAACTGAGAGAAGGTCAAATCCAGATCTAAGAGGAGACGGAGAGATTCAGGGAGGAGCTAAGATGTTACTGAGCTATAGAAGAGAGAGGAACTTCTATATTCAGCAGAGTTCAATACACAAACCATCAACATTACCTTCATTCAACATGCTCTCATTGGACTGTTATGGACTTTCTCTACTGTTTGTCACTATTCTAACAGGTACGCTAGATTCTGCTGTTTTAAAAACAACTTGAACTCCAATGTTTCATAAATGGGATTCATTTCTTCAGAGTTCTGTAACATAATGAATAACAGAGTTGTCTCTTCCTTCAGGTGTCAGCTGTGAAGAACTCACTCCAGTCAAGAATGAAGAGTCCAGTTTAGAAGACAGCACTGTTACTCTGTCCTACACATACTCTAAACAACCAACTAGTGATGATTATTTCTTCTGGTATCGACAATATTCAGGAAAACCACCAGAGTTCATCATCTCACACTCTTCTTCAGGAGAAGTAGGAACTTTTAAAATCTCTGGACTGAAGATTGAAGTGGATCAGAAACAAATCCATCTGATCATCTCCTCTGCTGCAGTGTCACACTCTGCTGTGTACTACTGTGCTGTGAGGCCCACAGTGACAGGAAACACCAAAACTCTGTACAAAAACCTTTGGAGCAAAGACAACACAATACTCCACAACGTCCACTAGAGGGAGTCACACTCTGTTCCACTTTAACACGATAACACAAGAAATGCTCCAACAACTCAACCAACATCATCATCATCCACTAAAGCTATTCTTTCTCCACTGTTTTACCCTGAAAGCTCAAACTGGTTCACACAACATGGCAGTTTGATCCAGAGGACATACAGACGTGGACAAAATTGTTGGTACCCTTCCGTTAAAGAAAGAAAAACCCACAATGGTCACTGAAATAACTTGAAACTGACAAAAGTAATAATAAATAAAAATTTACTGAAAATGAACTAATGAAAATCAGATATTGTTTTTGAATTGTGGTTCAACAGAATCATTTTAAAAAACAAACTAATGAAACTGACCTGGACAAAAATGATGGTACCCCTAGAAAAGATGTAAAATAATGTGACCATAGGGACATGTTAAACTAAGGTGTGTCCTGTAATTAGCATCACAGGTATCTTCAAACTTGTAATCAGTCAGTCTGCCTATTTAAAGGATGAAAAGAAGTCACTGTGCTGTTTGGTATCATGGTGTGTACCACACTGAACATGGACCACAGAAAGCTAAAGAGAGAGTTGTCTCAGGAGATTAGAAAGACAATTATAGACCTTCATGTTAAAGGTAAAGGCTATAAGACCATCTCCAAGCAGCTTGATGTTCCTGTGACTACAGTTGCACATATTATTCAGAAGTTTAAGGTCCATGGGACTGTAGCCAACCTCCCTGGACGTGGCCGCAAGAGGAAAATTGATGACATATTGAAGAGACGGATAATACGAATGGTAACCAAAGAGCCCAGAACAACTTCCAAAGAGATTAGAGGTGAACTCCAAGGTCAAGGTACGTCAGTGTCAGATCGCACCATCCGTCGCTGTTTGAGCCATAGTGGACTTAATGGAAGACGACCGACGAGGACACCAAATCATAAAAAAGCGAGACTGGAATTTGCCAAAATGCATATTGACAAGCCACAAAGCTTCTGGGAGAATGTCCTTTGGACAGATGAGACAAAACTGGAGCTTTTTGGCAAGTCACATCAGCTCTATGTTCACAGACGAAGAGATGAAGCATCTAAAGAAAAGAACACTGTACCTAATGTGAAACATGGAGGAGGCTAGGTTATGTTATGGGGCTGCTTTGTTGCATCTGGCACAGGGTGTCTTGAATCTGTGCAGGGTGCAATGAAATCTGAAGACTATCAAGGCATTCTGGAGTGAAATGTGCTGCCCAGTGTCAGAAAGCTTGGTCTCAGTTGCAGGTCATGGGTCCTCAAACAGGATAATGACCCAAAACACAGCTAAAAACACCCAAGAATGGCTTAGAACAAAACATTGGACTATTCTGAAGTGGCCTTCTATGAGCCCTGATCTAAATCCTATTGAACATCTGTGGAAGGAGCTGAAACATGCAGTCTGGAGAAGGCACCCTTTAAACCTGAGACAGCTGGAGCAGTTTGCTCACGAGGAGTGGGCAAAAATACCTGTCGACAGGTGCAGAAGTCTCATTGAGAGTTACAGAAATCGCTTGATTGCAGTGATTGCCTCAAAAGGTTGTGCAACAAAATATTAAGTTAAGGGTACCATCATTTTTGTCCAGGCCAGTTTCATTAGTTTGTTTTTTAAAATGATTCTGTTGAACCACAATTCAAAAGTAATATCTGATTTTCATTAATTAATTTTCAGTAAATTTTTATTTATTATTACTTTTGTCAGTTTCAAGTTATTTCAGTGACCATTGTTGGTTTTTCTTTCTTTAACAGAAGGGTACCAATAATTTTGTCCACGTCTGTATTACTAGACGCACATATGGATCTGTGAAGCCGTTTGGTATTGCACAAGGAAGCTGTCTTGGTCCCCGGCTGTTTTCCTGATATATGCTTTCATTAGGTTACATCATCATCAAGTTCTACGCAGACGAACCACAATTATACATTTCTGTTGCTATCTAGTAGCTTCTAAAGAACTCCTTCTATGGTTTAATGTGACATCAGACAGCAGTCAGTGAAAATCCAGACTATTCTAAATGTTTCTGATTGTGACTCTGTGGCTAGGTAACTCTTTAAACCTACTGATTGTTCTCCTTTAATCAATCATCTTTATTCATTCATCTCTTCCTCTGCATGTTCTCTTCTTCCCCAGAGTGTAAAGGAGAAGACAGAGTGAACCAGACAACAAGAGATGTCATCGCTACTGAAGGACACACAATCACACTGGACTGTACATTTGAGACCAGTTACCCAAATCCCACTTTGTTCTGGTACAAACAGGAAGTTCATGATTACCCAAAGTCTATCCTGCAACCCTACTCTGGAGCAAAGGATGCTGGAGACGTTCAGAAAGACAGAATTGATGCTACAGTCGACAAGACATCAGTTCCTCTGAGGATCCAGAAGCTTCAGCTGTCAGACTCTGCTGTGTACTACTGTGCTCTGCAGCCCACAGTGACAGGAAACACCACAACTCTGTACAAAAACCTTTGGAGCAAAGACAACACAATACTCCATAACGTCCACTAGAGGGAGTCACACTCTGTTCCACTTCAACAGGAGCAGGGGCCTCATGTATAAAAGACTGCGCAGCTTTCACACTGGAAGATGGCGTACTCACAAAATTGGAAAAGTACGTACGCACAGAAATTTTCACATGTATAAAACCGTGCGTACGCCTGTTCCTGCGCACCTTTCCTTTATACATCCCACTTGACGTGAAATTGAGCGCAGCTGCACGTGCCACTTGGTCCGCCTTGTCTCCTCCCATTAATAACTATGCAAATGACTATAAACACGCTCCATGCTGTCACTTATTGTCCAAATAACGACGGCGAATCACGCTGGAAAAGGAACAAAAAAGAAGAATTTCACAGAGTGTGAAATTGAAGTGTTTGTTACTGAGGTGGAAGCTAGAAAACATATTTTATTTGATGGTCTTTCATCAGGAATCAGTAACAAACGCAACGTCTCCCGAAGGCTCCCGAGGGCTCCCGAAGGCTTCCGAGGGGCGCCGGTCTGGCCGCGTCCTCACTAAATATATACTATACGCTGTGCTGGAGTCACAGAGAGAGATTGTCAATACAATGAAGGATAAAATATATATATGCAACGAATTAAAAAGAATGAATGATGGTGGGATAAGTCATATATTAAAAGACCTTGTTAAAAAAATGTTTGTCTCAACTCACCTCGTTACTTTACATTCTGTGTATCTCATCTAAACGGCGCCGTATAGCTGCTGCATTTGGCTCATTGTTAGGTGTGCCAGGGTCCGGTTCATCCATCTGTAGCTCCAGGGGACACAGGCTCACCACGGTGGTTTGCCACATTGTGCAGCACGCGATGTTGTTTTTGGCACGGTGGTTAAGTCATGTCATCTCTGGGAAATTAGTTTAAATGTGTTTTTGTTGTGCCTCTCTGATGTTAAACATTATGCGCAAACTAGTTAAGAAATATGTGGGTTGTTTTTTTTGATCCCACATCATAAATAAAGCTCAGTAAGTTGAGTGGAAAAATTATTTTTACACATTTAGCGAGTTTCAGGACTTTGTAGTTTGATACTGCCAGATGACAGAGTTTGGAAGACGGCCCGCACATTCTCACGACTGGTCTAGAGTTTGCGGCACGGTCCGCACATTCTCACGTCACGTTGATTTTTATACATCGCGGCGTGTACGTGAAACACAGCGTACGCAACATTTTAGTACGTACGCACCGTTTATACATGAGGCCCCTGATGATCCAGTCTAGATTGTTTACCCTCATGAGTTCAGAAGGAAACAAAACCAGACTGGACAGAGTCCTTCTCTATACTATTTTTTTGTGTCAAGTAATTATTTTTTTTTTTTGACAAATATTTTTTTTGTATTTTGATTTTGTTCAAGTATTTTTTAGTATTTGTTTTTTGTTAAGTATTCTTTTAGTATTTGTATCTTTCTGACAATAACACCGGAAATATCAGTTCAGAATTCATCATTTCAAAGACACAAATGTAGACGTCATCACTTCATCTCTAATAACTGCTCACTAACCTGTTAACAGCATCATTTGTTTTCACTAAAACATTCACTGAGTGATGGATCACATGAAGGAAGAGAAGTCAGAGTTCAGAAGGAAACAGAACCAGACAGGACAGAGAGTCCTTCTTTCAGCATTTCACTGCTTTAACTGCTACACTATGAATTATGGACAATGAGCAGCTGTTGAATGTTAAATTATCCAAAAACGTAGCGAACCGTGAATCTCGTGAAGCGTTCCACCTCTAATAATCACTTTATTGATGCATCATGTGCTTTAGTGTGAGCTGACTGTGTTTCCCAGTTATTATTCATGTGCAATAAATAATGCTTTTACTGATATGGAATCCCTTCAGCTAAGGTCAAATGACATTATTCAGACAGTACATTACAGTTTCTAGTTGATCAGTTTCCCAGAAGCACACGTCTTCTGGACGTCCAAATAATGTGAATGGATTGAACGCTGATGGAAGAGTTCTCTGGCCACACCCACTGAGGTTTAACTCAACCAATGAGATTCTTTGTGTCTCCAGAGCAGAAATGTTTGAGGAACTAAAAGCCCAGTCAGCTTGATGTTGAGGAGAAGGGCTGTGCAGCAGAGAGGCTGTTTAGTTCTTTCATTCTACTGCAGTGGAACAACATCGCTCATCTGCTGTCTGTTTGGCTTTAACAACTCCAAAGACATGTTGCTTTACCTCTTTTTACTCTTCTTTACCTTTATAGGTGAGTGTTAGAACAGAGATCAACGTCTCATTGAACCTGCTGGATTAACCACACATTTCACTACTACAGCTTTATCTGAGGAAGGGAACACTTTATAGGATAGAAAAAGACATTTGGTGGTGTTTTATCTCTAAATGATCAGAGAGGACAGAAAAAGTCTCTTGATGTCACAATCTCTTGCAGACTAACTGACATGAATAATACTCATTTTGCAGCCCTGGGTTCCATGAACAGCATAAATCCACAAAGTACTGAAGAACATGTTGCAGAGGGCAGAGACATCAACCTGACCTGTACATATGAGGGAGCTATCAGCAATATCCAGTGGTACCGACAATACCAGAGATCCAGACCAGAGTTCCTGCTCCACATCACCGAGGGAGGATTGATTCATCAAACTGGTTCTGGTTTCTCAGCTCACATTAACAAAGCAGAGAAACATGTTGATCTGGAGATCATCTCAGCTAAAGTGTCACACTCTGCTGTGTACTACTGTGCTCTGCAGCCCACAGTGACAGGAAACACCTAAACTCTGTACAAAAACCTTTGGAGCAAAGACAACACAATACTCCACAACGTCCACTAGAGGGAGTCATACTCTGTTCCACTCCAACAGGAGATGATGATCCAGTCTACATTGTTTTATTCAACAGTAACTGGTGATAATGAGCTGTTGTGGGATATTATTTATATGAACAATAGCTCATCATAACTGAGTAGAACAGCTGATCCTCTGATATCTAATAGGGCTCAGATTAAACTCTGGAGGTCAGTAATTTAGTGAGGAACTCTCTGATATATTCATAACTGACTAAATGTGAAACTATTTAAAAAATGCCACCATCATATCGGAGTAGGGATGATATCGATTAATGGACGATCCATTAATCGGTCGTTAAGAACTCGATCAAACGGGTGAAATGTAATGGATCTCTCAAATAAAGATGTGAAATATGAACAAGGTGTAGTTACATTCTAGATATCAGTAGGATGGAGGATTATTAAAGCATGTTTTAATGACTCTCATTCACCACCAGAGGGCGCTGGGAGAGGTGGTGGAGGTGGCCACGGCGAACCCACAGGCTGAAAGCGATGAACCCGACAGAGACGCTCGGTCAACGGCGTCGGGAGCTGCGGCCGTGAGTCGGGCCTCCGCCGTGGCTCTGGCTGGCTGCGTGGACACGGAGGTTGACAACTTTTTACGGGACATTCTTGATCCCTCAAGATTCAAGATTCAAGATGTTTATTGTCACGCCAGTTGTACAGGTACAAACGTGTGAAATACTTTTTGCTGGGAAGCTCCATTAAAATAATAAATTATATTACATGTATATTTACATTACAATTATAAAAGGAAATACTTTATACAAGGGCATATTAACAACATATACAGGCATATTAAGAACATATGTATTAAGAATATATACAGTATATACAGTATAAGAAATATTTTTCTGTAAGAATGTGTCGAATGAATTATAGATTTAAAAGTCTGATGGCCTGGGGGAAAAAGCTGTTCCTCAGTCTGCTGGTGAGAGTCCTGGGGGTCCTGTATCTTCTACCAGAGGGCAGGAGGGACAACAGGCTGTTGTGGGGGGGTGTCGTGTCCTTAATGACCCTCATGGACTTCCTGAGGCACTGCTGGGTGTAAAGCTCCTGCAGGCTGGGCAGCTCGCACCCGGTGATGTGTTGGGCCGAGCGCACCACCCTTTCCAGCGCCTTACGGTCCACGTTGGTGCAGCTGCCGTACCAGGTGGTGAAGCAGCCTGTCAGGAGGCTCTCTATGGTGCCCCGGTAGAAGTCCCTGAGGATTTGCGGTTTCAGTCTGAAAGTCTTGAGTCGCCTCAGAGCGTCCAGTCTCTGCTGGGTCTTCCTGACTACAGCGGTGGTGTGGGTGGCCCATGTCAAGACCTTATGGATGTTGACACCCAGGTATTTAAAGGTGTCCACCCTCTCCACCGCTGTGCCGTTGATGGTGACTGGGGGGTGAGTGCAACCCCCCCTCCTGTAATCCACGATGACCTCCTTGGTCTTTGAGATGTTCAGGGAGAGGTGGTTGTTCTGACACAGCTGTTCCAGGGTGGTCACCTCCTCCCTGTAAGCCATCTCGTCGCCATGGGAGATCAACCCCACAACTGATGTGTCGTCCGCAAACTTCACGATGGTGTTTGAAGCTCTTGTTGCCACACAGTGGTGGGTGTAGAGGGAGGACAGGAGGGGGCTGAGAACACAGTCCTGAGGCGCTCCTGTGCTTAGAGTCAGTGAAGTCGAGGTGAGGTTGTCGATTCTCACCACCTGGGGGCGTCCCGTCAGGAAGTCCAGGATCCAGTCACACAGTGGTGTGTTCAGGCCCAGATCCTTAAGCTTACTGACGAGCCTGGAGGGCACTATGGTGTTGAACGCTGAGCTGTAATCCACGAACAGCATCCTCACACAGGTGTCCCTTCCTTCTAGGTGGGAGAGGGCGGTGTGTAGTACATAGGCGATGGCGTCCTCTGTGCCTCTGTTTGGGCGGTATGCAAATTGTAGGGGGTCGAGTGTGGGGGGAAGCATGGGGCAGATGAGGGATTTAACCAGCTTCTCAAAACACTTGCTGATTATGGGGGTGAGGGCTATGGGGGTGAGGGCTATGGGGGTGAGGGCTATGGGGCGCCAGTCGTTTAAGCTGGTTACTTTTTGTTGTTTGGGGATGGGGATGATGGTGGTGGATTTGAAGCAGGTGGGGACAGTCCGGAGAGATAGTGACAGGTTGAAAATTGTTGTGAAAACCCCCGCCAACTGGTGTGCGCAGGACTTCAGGACGCGTCTAGGAATGCCGTCTGGGCCGGCCGCTTTGCGTGGGTTGATACGCAGGAGGGTCCGGCAAACATCAGCCTCTGTGATGGAGAGGGGACGGTCCTGTTCTGCAACAGTCGTGGAGTCGTGGAGGTTTTCAGCTGAGGTGGGGGTAGAGGGAAGGGGGTTGTCAGTGTTGGATGGTAGTGGTGGTAAGGGGGGGTTCTGATTGTCTGCAGGGGTGGGGGTGGAGCAGGACATGACACAGGGTCTGACAGAGGAGTCAAACCTGGCGTAAAAATGATTGAGTTCGTCTGGGAGGTTGGGTGCTGTGTTTGTGATCTGTTGTCTGGGTCCTTTAAAGTCTGTCATGGTTTGGAGTCCTTGCCACAAGTGCTTTGGGTTGTTGGAAGTGAGCTTGGACTCCACCCGTTGTCTGTAGTCTCTCTTTGCCTGTTTGATTACTGTCCTTAAAGAGTAACGTGAATGTTTGTAGTCGTCTGGTGAGCCTGAGGTGAAGGCTGTGTTCCGTGCATTGAGGGCTGCACGGACATCACAGTTTATCCAGGGCTTTTGATTTGGCTTTGTCTTTATGGTTTTTGTGGGGACTACGTCCTCCGTGCATGTCCTGATGAAGCTGGTGACTGTGTCTGTGAAGTCACTGATGCTGTCGTTTGCGGTCCTGAACATCTCCCAGTCCACGTGATCAAAACAATCCTGAAGGATGGCGTCTGATTGGTCTGACCAGCAGTGAACTGTAGGCGGGGGCTTCACGTTTCAGTCTCTGCCTATAGGCGGGGAGAAGGAGGATGGAGAAGTGATCCGATTTGCCGAAAGGTGGGCGGGGGAGGGCTTTTGTAGCCGTTGCGGAAGAGTGTGTAGCATTGGTCCAGTGTGTTGTCCAGTGCGTTGAGGTCAGTGTGTTGGTACAGTTTTGGGGAAATGTTCTTCAGATTGGCCCGGTTGAAGTCCCCCGCAACAATGAGTGCGGTCCTCGGGCGCGCGGTCTCCTGCACGTTAACTGCCCTGTGTAACTCCCGGAGCGTTCTGTCCGTGTCGGCCTGGGGGGGGATATAAACACCGGCGATGTTAACCGATGTAAACTCCCTGGGTAGCCAACAAGGCCGACACTGCAGCATGAGGTACTCCAAGTCAGGGGAGCAGAAGGTGCCGATGGTCCTGATGTTCTGTTGGACACACCAAGTCCGGTTAACCATCAGATATACCCCTCCGCCCCTTGTTTTCCCGGAGAGCTCCTGGTCTCTGTCCGCCCGATGGACGGTGAAACCCGGGGGCTCGATGGCGTGGTCCGGTACCTCAGCTGACAGCCAGGTCTCCGTGAGGCAGATAACGTTACAGTTCCTGATGTCCGGCTGGAAACATATCCGCGCCCGCAGCTCGCACAGTTTGTTGTCGAGAGACTACACGTTGGCCAGTAACATGGTGGGGAGTGGGAGGCGATGAGCGCGCCGTGTCAGCCGAACCAGGACCCCGGCTCGCCGGCCTCTCTTTCTCTGTTGGGACCCGGACTTCGGTCGGACCCCGGCTCGCCTGTCTGTCCTCCTCAGTTCAGGAAAGAGAGTTAGATCCGGAGTGAGGAGGTCCCGGCTGTGGTGAGTGCTCCCCTCTCTGATGTTCAGAAGTGTCTCTCTGTTGTAACTGATCCTGGGGGCTTTGTTATTGTTGTTGTTATTGTCGCCGTCGTCCATTCTTTGACGTTGCTTTACTTAACTGATACTATAGAGCCTGAAACTATCACGAGACATAAAACTAGCAAAACTTAACAAAATAACATAAAACTGGCCTAAGAATACAAATTAATCTTTTCAAAAAAACACTAAAATAACCTAAACAGGTACGGAGCTCCTGGCATGTCGTCCTGTCTCTACGGCGCCATACTAACCCAATCCCTGGATACAAAGTCGACAGACTGGTGGAAAGTCAACGCAGGGAGATTCCCCGGACCGCCAAAGCTGGCAGGCCAGAACGTCTGCATACATGCAACATCATACCATCCGACAGGATGTTTACCAGAACTGTACAGGTCCAAGCTTCATTCACAACGTTCACATCTGAATTATTATTAATAACTTACAGAAACATTGCGTGCAGTAGTCCTTCTGTCTCTCTCTGTCGCTATGCTCATTCTCTGTAATTGTCTCAATCCTCAGTCCAAAAGTCAAAAAGATGGATGTAATCATTTCTAAAAATTCACACCATGTTTTTATCTAACCAAACATTCTGCTTCAGTGTATATTTGTTGGCGTTTAGCCTTTCAAAGCCAGTTTACTGTCCCTCATACACCTTTATTAACGGGGCGGGCTAGCAGCGATCTAACAGCACCAAAAACAAGAAGAACAGGCAGAATTCACAACACTGACAGTCGGAGAAGTTTGTTAGCTTCTTGTTGCAGCGTTACATTTAGTTGTTTCTGAGCGTCTTTCTTATTAAACTAGGATATATGTTAGCGGATATTATTTTAATGAGCACACTCCTCATGTAATCTAATATTGAATATTATTCAGTGTGTTCAATATGTCTAGGCCTCTACATCTTTATATTTCAGAGACTATACAATGCTGTCAGACAAAATGTAATATGTTGCTGTGGAGATAAAGCTTTGGTTGATGAAAAATAACACATTTGGTATTGTTTGGTCGACGCACAATTTGTATATTTTTATAGTTACATTTAATTGATTGATCGTTAATGATACCAGT
The DNA here is from genome assembly GCF_015220745.1 of Sebastes umbrosus. Lineage (NCBI taxonomy): Eukaryota > Metazoa > Chordata > Actinopteri > Perciformes > Sebastidae > Sebastes > Sebastes umbrosus. The sequence continues at coordinate 34,052,559 of NC_051280.1, read as the reverse complement.
GATCGATCAATGAAAGTGCTTACAATTTGCAACATTATATTGGAATAAAAAATTCAATATCAGAAACACATGGTGATCGTATCTAACAGTGAGTCAATATATTAACTGTTATATTGAACTCCACTATTGACCAATCACACAATGTGAATCAAGTATCTCCATAAACTGGTCGTCATCACAGACTCTTTGTAAGATTTCTTGTGGTGTACCACAGGGTTCAATCCTAGGTCCACTCAATTTACATTTATAATTATATTAATATGTGACCAATGAGCTCCTCCAGCTGGTCCAAAATACTGCTACCAGTCTGTTAACCAGGAGGAAGTGGAACTGAGAGAAGGTCAAATCCAGATCTAAGAGGAGACGAAGAGATTCAGGGAGGAGCTAAGATGTTACTGAACTATAGAAGAGAGAGGAACTTCTATATTCAGCAGAGTTCAATACACAAACCATCAACATTACCTTCATTCAACATGCTCTCATTGGACTGTTATGGACTTTCTCTACTGTTTGTCACTATTCTAACAGGTACGCTAGATTCTGCTGTTTTAAAAACAACTTGAACTTCAATGTTTCATAAATGGGATTCATTTCTTGAGAGTTCTGTAACATAATAAATAACAGAGTTGTCTCTTCCTTCAGGTGTCAGCTGTGGAGAACTCACTCCAGTCAATAATGAAGAGTCCAGTTTAGAAGACAGCACTGTTACTCTGTCCTACACATACTCTAAGACTATAAGTCTTGGTGATTATTTCTTCTGGTATCGACAATATCCAGGAAAACCACCAGAGTTCATCATCTCACACTCTTCTTCAGGAAAAGTAGGAACTTTTAAAATCTCTGGACTGAATATTAAAGTGGATCAGAACCAGAACCAAATCCATGTGAACATCTCCTCTGCTGCAGTGTCAGACTCTGCTGTGTACTACTGTGCTGTGAGGCCCACAGTGACAGGAAACACCTAAACTCTGTACAAAAACCTTTGGAGCAAAGACAACACAATACTCCACAACGTCCACTAGAGGGAGTCACACTCTGTTCCACTTCAACAGGAGCTGATGATGCAGTCTAGTGTTGAAGTACCATCCATTTTTACAGACATGCCCATATGGCTCTTCTATTCACTAAAACAATAGTCCCCACCAGCTAAACTTTTTAAAGATCTCTGGTCGTTGCTGGGACCGACAATACTAAATATTGTCAACTAGTCTCTTATGACTGGTATTGTCCCCGTTAGCTTTAAGACAGCCGTAGTTAAACCTCTACTTACAAAACCACACCTTGACCCAGAGTGTCTAAATAACTATGGACCAGTCTCAAACCTTCCATTCTTTTCCAAAGTCCTAGAAAGAGTGGTGTCTCAACAACGTTCAGATCATATATGAAACAGTAATCTTTATGAACCCTTTCAATCTGCTTTCAGGGCCACTCCACTGAAACTGTGCTCACTAAAGTCCTAAATGATCTGCTCCTAAACATGGATTCAGACTCCACCTCGTTGCTTTTACTACTAGATCTCAGTGCAGCTTTCAACACTATTGATCATTGTATACTCATTGACCGATTGGACAACATATTTGGTGTCTCTGGACTGGCTCTAGCATGGTCAAAATCTCATCGATCTGAAAGAACGCAGTGTGTCTCTTTTAATAATACCACATCAATATTCTCTGAGGTGAAATATAGCGTACCTCAGGGCTCTGTTCTTGGCCCTCTGCTCTTCTCCCTATACATCACACCTCTGAGCCAAATAATACGTAGTCACGGAATTAGTTTCCACTGTTACGCTGATGATACTCAGCTGTATCTGCCTATAAAGACGGAGGATACATCCCTAATGATTAAACTAGAGGCCTGCCTGTCTGTGGTGAAAAACTGGATGTAAAGTAATCTCTTGCTCCTAAACTGAGATCAAACTGAGATGCTGGTCATTGGCCCTGCTCCACATAGACATCAGTTTGATCAGGTAACAGGATCTTTAGAGAACTGGGTGATATCCCAGAGTTCAACAGTTATGAATCTTGATGTTACGTTCCATTCAACTCTTTCTGTTGATCAGCACATTAAAGACATCACAAAGATCGCCTTCTTTCACCTACGCAACATCTCTAACATCAGGTCTTCTTTATCCATGGCTGATGCAGAGGTCCTAATCCACACCTTGGTATCATCCAGACTGGATTATTGTCATGTTTTGCTATCAGGTCTGCCTCGTTCTAGTACTAGAAATCTTCAAACTAAAACTACAAAATGGGACCATATTACACCAGTTTTAGCTTCATTACACTGGCTCCCGATCCATGTCAGATCAGACATTAAGGTGCTTCTGATGACCTAGAATATAGTAAATGGGCACGCTCCTTCCTACCTATCTAATATACTTAAACCTGATACTCCAATCAGGACTCTCCTCTCTCAGAATACAGGGCTCCTGTCTGTCCACAGAGTTAAAAAGAAGTCAGCAGGCCAAAGGGCCTTTTCTTATCGAGCCCCTTTCCTCTGGAATAACCTCCCTCTGGACATCAGACAGTCTGAATCTGTGGAGGTCTTTAAATCCAGACTCAAAACCCTTCGTTTTGGCCTAACTTTCTATAGTTAGTTATTCTTTTATTATCCGACTGCTACCAGTCTGTTAACCAGGAGGAAGTGGAACTGAGAGAAGGTCAAATCCAGATCTAAGAGGAGACGGAGAGATTCAGGGAGGAGCTAAGATGTTACTGAGCTATAGAAGAGAGAGGAACTTCTATATTCAGCAGAGTTCAATACACAAACCATCAACATTACCTTCATTCAACATGCTCTCATTGGACTGTTATGGACTTTCTCTACTGTTTGTCACTATTCTAACAGGTACGCTAGATTCTGCTGTTTTAAACACAACTTGAACTCCAATGTTTCATAAATGGGATTCATTTCTTCAGAGTTCTGTAACATAATAAATAACAGAGTTGTCTCTTCCTTCAGGTGTCAGCTGTGGAGAACTCACTCCAGTCAAGAATGAAAAGTCCAGTTTAGAAGACAGCACTGTTACTCTGTCCTACACATACTCTGAAAAACCAACTGGTAATGATTATTTCTTCTGGTATCGACAATATCCAGGAAAACCACCAGAGTTCATCATCTCACACTCTTCTTCAGGAGAAGTAGGAATTTTTAAAGTCACTGGACTGAAGATTAAAGTGGATCAGAACCAGAAGCAAATCCATCTGAACATCTCCTCTGCTGCAGTGTCAGACTCTGCTGTGTACTACTGTGCTGTGAGGCCCACAGTGACAGGAAACACCAAAACTCTGTACAAAAACCTTTGGAGCAAAGACAACACAATACTCCACAACGTCCACTAGAGGGCCACATTATCCAGTAGGAGGTGCACTACTCGTGCGCTGTGTTAAACCATTCAGTCAATCACAAGTGCTGCTGTGAAGAGAACAATTGTCAGACTGAATGTTGAACATCAGCTAGTTTCTCCTGTTGATTTAAACCTTGTTGTAGAGATGGAACATTGGCTGTGGATTATTCTTGCTGCTCTTTTCTTTGGTAAGATACAAACAACTCCATGTTTCCTCTCTCAACACTTTTCACTAGTAACTGAGCTGTGAGTGCTTTTAATGTTCATTATACAGAGAAGCAACAACACATCATTTCTGTTGCTATCTAGTAGCTTCTAAAGAACTCCTTCTATGGTTTAATGTGACATCAGACAGCAGTCAGTGAAAATCCAGACTATTCTAAATGTCTCTGATTGTGACTCTGTGGCTAGGTAACTCTTTAAACCTACTGATTGTTCTCCTTTAATCAATCATCTTTATTCATTCATCTCTTCCTCTGCATGTTCTCTTCTTCCCCAGAGTGTAAAGGAGAAGACAGAGTGAACCAGACAACAGGAGATGTCATCGCTACTGAAGGACACACACTTACACTGGACTGTACATTTGAGACCAGTGCCACGTTTTCCTATTTGTTCTGGTACAAAAAGGAAGTTCATGATTTCCCAAAGTGTATCCTGCAACGCTACTCTGGAGCAAAGGATGCTGGAGACGTTCAGAAAGACAGAATTGATGCTACAGTCAACAAGAAATCAGTTCCTCTGAGGATCCAGAAGCTTCAGCTGTCAGACTCTGCTGTGTACTACTGTGCTCTGCAGCCCACAGTGACAGGAAACACCAAAACTCTGTACAAAAACCTTTGGAGCAAAGACAACACAATACTCCACAACGTCCACTAGAGGGAGTCACACTCTGTTCCACTCCAACAGGAGCTGATGATCCAGTCTAGGGTTGAAGTACCATCCATTTGCTGGATTACAGACATGCCCATATGCCTCTTCTATTCACTAAAACAATAGCCCTTACCAGCTAAACTTTTTAAAGATCTCTGGTCATTGCTGGGACCAACAACGCACCTCTTGGCCAAATAATACGTAGTCATGGAATTAATTTCAACTGTTACGCTGATGATACTCAGCTGTATCTGCCTATAAAGACGGAGGATAGATCCCTAATGATTAAACTAGAGGCCTGCCTGTCTGTGGTGAAAAACTGGATGTAAAGTAATCTCTTGCTCCTAAACTGAGATCAAACTGAGATGCTGGTCATTGGCCCTGCTCCACATAGACATCAGTTTGATCAGGTAACAGGATCTTTAGAGAACTGGGTGATATTCAAGAGTTCAACAGTTATGAATCTTGGTGTTACGTTCCATTCAACTCTTTTTGTTGATCAGCACATTAAAGACATCACAAAGATCGCCTTCTTTCACCTACGCAACATCTCTAACATCAGGTCTTCTTTATCCATGGCTGATGCAGAGGTCCTAATTCACATCTTGGTATCATCCAGACTGGACTATTGTAATGTTTTGCTATCAGGTCTGCCTCATTCTAGTACTAGAAGTTTTCAAACTAAAACTAGAAAATGGGACCATATTACACCAGTTTAGGCTTCATTACACTGGCTCCCAATCCATGTCAGATCAGACTTTAAGGTGCTTCTGATGACCTAGAATATAGTAAATGGGCACGTTCATTCCTACCTGTCTGATCTACTTAAACCTGATACTCCAATCAGGACTCTCCTCTCTCAGAATACAGGGCTCCTGTCTGTCCACAGAGTTAAAAAGAAGTCAGCAGGCCAAAGGGCCTTTTCTTATCGAGCCCCTCTTCCTCTGGAATAACCTCCCTATGGACATCAGACAGTCTGAACCTGTGGAGGTCTTTAAATCCAGACTCAAAACCCATCGTTTTGACCTAACTTTCTATTAGTTAGTTATTCTTTTATTATCCGTCTGCTACCAGTCTGTTAACCAGGAGGAAGAGGAACTGAGAGAAGGTCAAATCCAGATCTAAGAGGAGAAGGAGAGATTCAGGGAGGAGCTAAGATGTTACTGAACTATAGAAGAGAGAGGAACTTCTGTATTCAGCAGAGTTCAATACACAAACCATCAACATTACCTTCATTCAACATGCTCTCATTGGACTGTTATGGACTTTCTCTACTGTTTGTCACTATTCTAACAGGTACGCTAGATTCTGCTGTTTTAAAAACAACTTGAACTCCAATGTTTCATAAATGGGATTCATTTCTTCAGAGTTCTGTAACATAATAAATAACAGAGTTGTCTCTTCCTTCAGGTGTCAGCTGTGGAGAACTCACTCCAGTCAAGAATGAAGAGTCCAGTTTAGAAGACAGCACTGTTACTCTGTCCTACACATACTCTAAGACTATAATTCCTGGTGATTATTTCTTCTGGTATCGACAATATTCAGGAAAACCACCAGAGTTCATCATCACTATCTCAGGTCTTAATGTTACAAGACCAGCAGAATCTCTGAAATCAGACACTAAGTTCTTCACTAAACTGTCTGAAGAAAAGGATGGTGTGGATCTCCAGATCTCCTCTGCTGCAGTGTCAGACTCTGCTGTGTACTACTGTGCTGTGAAGCCCACAGTGACAGGAAACACCAAAACTCTGTACAAAAACCTTTGGAGCAAAGACAACACAATACTCCACAACGTCCACTAGAGGGAGTCACACTCTGTTCCACTTTAAGACGATAACACAACAAATGCTCCAACAACTCAACCAACATCATCATCATCCACTAAAGCTGTTCTTTCTCTGCTGTTTCACCCTGAAAGCTCAAACTGGTTCTCACAACATGACAGTTTGATCCAGAGGACATATTACTAGACGCACAATGATCCCTGATTAGTGAAGCCTCTATTAAAGGAGCCACATCGAGATGAAAAGATCCTCAGTAATTACAAGCCTACATCTAATCTACCCTTTATCAGCAAAGATCGGACCGTACAGTGTGATCACTCAGGTCGTGGCTGGTGATCGGACCGTACAGTGTGATCACTCAGGTCGTGGCTGGTGATCGGACCGTACAGTGTGATCACTCAGGTCGTGGCTGGTGATCGGACCGTACAGTGTGATCACTCAGGTCGTGGCTGATGATCGGACCGTACAGTGTGATCACTCAGGTCGTGGCTGGTGATCGGACCGCACAGTGTGATCACTCAGGTCGTGGCTGATGATCGGACCGTACAGTGTGATCATTCAGGTCGTGGCTGATGATCGGACCGTACAGTTTGATCACTCAAGTCGTGGCTGATGATCCGACCGTACAGTGTGATCACTCAGGTCGTGGCTGATAATCCGACCGTACAGTGTGATCACTCAGGACGTGGCTGATGATCCGACCGTACAGTGTGATCACTCAGGTCGTGGCTGATGATCCGACCGTACAGTGTGATCACTCAGGTCGTGGCTGATGATTGGACCATACAGTGTGATCACTCAGGTCGTGGCTGATGATCGGACCGTACAGTGTGATCACTCAGGTCGTGGCTGATGATCGGACCGTACAGTGTGATCACTCAGGTCGTGGCTGATGATCGGACCGTACAGTAGGAGCTACACAACATTTCAATATTAAGAAAATGGCTTGTTGAGAACCAACAATGTCGTTACTGAAGCTATTTTTATCTCATCTTTATATGTACTTGGACTTTATCTGCTCAGGTTGTTTAACTGTACTGTATATGCTTTATACCACTGTAGTATGTTCTGACCTGTTGTATTATTTTTATTCAATTATTAGTATTCTACTCGGCTACATTTACATCTGTTTGAATGTTCAACATTGTCCCTTTTCAAATGAAAATGAAATGAAAGGATATGACGAGTAGGGATGATATCAGGTTGTTCAGTCTGATGATGATGATGATGATGATGATGATGATGTCAACAGACCACAGCAGGAGGAAGAGCTCCACAGCTGAATTTGAACAGCTTCATGTTGGCAGTGAAGAGCTGCTGTGTTCTCTCTAGTGTTCATTCACAACCAGTGAAAGTAATGCAGCTCTTTTTAGTTTGGATGATGATGTTCACGTTTCATCCTGGTAAGTCAACTTCTACCATTGAAGGCAGTTTAAAGAAATACAAATGTCCTGGTGAAATCTCTCTTTGTTCTCTTCAGGATCCTCGGAGGATTTAGTGAAACCATTTAAAGATGTAATGCCGGCGTTGGAAGGAGACAATGTGACTCTCTCCTGCAGCTATTCAGGCTCTGTACAAAACCTCTACTGGTATCAACACAAGTCCAGTTCATCTCCACAGCTTCTCATCACGGAGTATTCAGAGGACACAGCAGGGTTGTCTTTTACACATGACAGAAATACTAAAGAGTTTCATCTGATCATCTCCTCTGCTGCAGTGTCAGACTCTGCTGTGTACTACTGTGCTGTGAGGCCCACAGTGACAGGAAACACCAAAACTCTGTACAAAAACCTTTGGAGCAAAGACAACACAATACTCCACAACGTCCACTAGAGGGCCACATTATCCAGTAGGAGGTGCACTACTCGTGCACTGTGTTCAACCATTCAGTCAATCACAAGTGCTGCTGTGAAGAGAACAATTGTCAGACTGAATGTTGAACATCAGCTAGTTTCTCCTGTTGATTTAAACCTTGTTGTAGAGATGGAACATTGGCTGTGGATTATTCTTGCTGCTCTTTTCTTTGGTAAGATACAAACAACTCCATGTTTCCTCTCTCAACACTTTTCACTAGTAACTGAGCTGTGAGTGCTTTTAATGTTCATTATACAGAGAAGCAACAACACATCATTTCTGTTGCTATCTAGTAGCTTCTAAAGAACTCCTTCTATGGTTTAATGTGACATCAGACAGCAGTCAGTGAAAATCCAGACTATTCTAAATGTCTCTGATTGTGACTCTGTGGCTAGGTAACTCTTTAAACCTACTGATTGTTCTCCTTTAATCAATCATCTTTATTCATTCATCTCTTCCTCTGCATGTTCTCTTCTTCCCCAGAGTGTAAAGGAGAAGACAGAGTTACCCAGACAACAGGAGATGTCATCGCTACTGAAGGACACACACTCACACTGGACTGTACATTTGTGACCAGTTACCCAAGTCCCACTTTGTTCTGGTACAAACAGGAAGTTCATGATTCCCCAAAGTCTATCCTGCAACGCTACTCTGGAGCAAAGGATGCTGGAGACGTTCAGAAAGACAGAATTGATGCTACAGTCGACAAGACATCAGTTCCTCTGAGGATCCAGAAGCTTCAGCTGTCAGACTCTGCTGTGTACTACTGTGCTCTGCAGCCCACAGTGACAGGAAACACCTAAACTCTGTACAAAAACCTTTGGAGCAAAGACAACACAATACTCCACAACGTCCACTAGAGGGAGTCCCACTCTGTTCCACTTCAACAGGAGCTGATGATCCAGTCTAGATTCTTACAATAAAATCAATAAAGATAAATGACTGAAAATACTCAACACTACAAAAACACTCATTTGTATCCAACAGTAGTGAAACATGATTTATATGAAGGTGACGGCAGCATAAGTCATTTCAGAGTTGAAGGTAGAGGAAGTGGAACTGAGAGAAGGTAAAATCCAGATTTAAGAGCAAGATCCAACATGCTCTCATCACTGATGGTTCTACTTATTCTAAAAGGGTTGTTAGATTCTAGATTAAGGAAAAGTTTCTTCCAATGTTTTCTGAAATGCAGACAATGAAATTCATCCGACTGCTCGACGGCCGGTCAGGAGGAGTTAATCGGTCCTCGGTCCCCCCCGTACACTGCACGGTAAACGACGCCCAGCGAAGCTGAAATTCGGTCCGACTCTAAAATGAGTCGTGAGGCTCAAAATTGGGGCCGGAAACGGGCTAAAATGGTACAGTGTATGCCCAGTTTAAACTGGGATTAGTTGTTGTCTGGAGCTAATCTGGAATAGGATTGTCTGACATTCTCTGGCAAAATACAGAACATCATCACAGAATTTACTCACAAGGTTAAACATAGGGCAAAAAACAATAGTCTTTCTTGGGTAAATGGTGACATTTTAAAATTCATGAAAGAGCGTGACCTTGCTTTAAAAAACGCCATTAAAACCAAATTACAACATGACAAATATCACTAGCCCACGATAAGGAATGAGGTAGTGAAGGATATCAGGAAAACCAAGGCAAACTTTTTATAACAGCTATAAATGAGGAGGAAGGTAGTGCTAAAATGATCTGGAATCAGTTAAAAAAGCAGAAAAGCTCAGCTCAAGGGACTGGGTTGAAATAGCAGAGGCCTTCAATCAGCACCCTGTGGACTCTGTGGCTGATATCACCCAGGAGCTCTCAGTTAACCAGGATAGAGTTCACCCAGCACCTAGAGGAGAGCCTGTTTTTACCTTACAACACATCACTGAGCCACAAGTACTGAAAATCATCAGGTCCCTCAAACCTTCAAGAGCAACGGCTGTGTTTGGGATGGATACAACTCTGCTCAGAGACCTTGGTTCAGCACTAGTTAATCCAGTTACTTCTATCATTAACAGTCAGTTCCCAAATGTTTGGAAATCTGCCATCGTCAGTCCAATCTTCACATCTGGTGACCCACTTTCCAGATGTAATGATGGACCAATCAACATCCTCCCCAACAGTACCCAAGGTTGCTGACAAATGGGTATCTGAGCAGATCATCTTCCATCTCAATAACAGCTTTGTGTAGGCGGTGCACTACTCGTGCACTGTGTTCAACCATTCAGTCAATCACAAGTGCTGCTGTGAAGAGAACAATTGTCAGACTGAATGTTGAACATCAGCTAGTTTCTCCTGTTGATTTAAACCTTGTTGTAGAGATGGAACATTGGCTGTGGATTATTCTTGCTGCTCTTTTCTTTGGTAAGATACAAACAACTCCATGTTGTGATTCTTTTCTCCAGGTTGATAGAAAGTGGAGTGTTTGTGTCCACAGAGTAACACTGTCCAGTTGTCTTCTCCTCTCAGCCTCATCAACAATCAGTCAGTCTAATGGCTTCATTTTCTCTACTTTTTCCAGGACTAATAGCTGGAGACCAAATCTCTCCTGTAGAAGATGAGCTCAGTAAAAGAGAAGGAGAATCTGTCTCACTCAGATGTGACTATGAGACAACTTCAGACTACGTTTACCTTTATTGGTACAGACATCATGGTGACCTTCAGGCTCCTCAGTTTATACTCTGGAAAGGAGCAAGAAGCATCACAGATGAGTATATTCCTGATAAACGATATCAATGTGAAACAGGGTTCAACTCAACTGAAGTGACCATTAGCAGACTAACCCTGGCAGACACAGCTCTCTACTACTGTGCTCTAGAAACACAGTGATACAAAGTGGAGAAGAGGCTGTACAAAAAGCTCAACACAGATATGGGACTACTCTTCAGAGAGGAGGGAAGTGGTATTCAAACCACAGCTTCATATCAGATGGATTCTGATCAGAGTCACTGTGGTTACAGCTGCTAATGAAATACTGGGGGGGGGGGATCCACATGAGCAGCAAATCCACATCAGGGACCAACCAAACACAACCCACCATGACAAGAGAGAGACTGATTCAGTCCTCTTGGTACCCTGTGGGTCATTAGGTCACCATGAGCTCCTTCCATTCTTCACTATCCTCTGAAAGCTGCAGATACACCCCAAATAGACCCTGAGACACTAACTACTACAACTCTACCATGAACAGTGATGATATCTGGAGACAGAGTCACACATGAACAGCTCCACGTTTTACCAAGTCAACAATCGGTTGCTTCCACAACAACTGCAGCATCTTTGAATGTGACGTCTCACGGCTGCAGACGACCAAAAGATACCAAACTGTCCATTTACATTGAAGAGAAGAAGCAGTGTGAAGAGAGCAGAAAGAGTCACATGTTGATCACATGTTCATCCTCAGTTTACTGTCAGTCTTTGTGATCACAGATATTAAAGCAGCTTTTCTCTGTTGTGGAACAAAGTGAATGTAAAACAGGACACATGTCTCCTGAAACGTCCAATGATGAGTCCACACAACAGCGTCAGCAGTAGGAAAGGAGAGAGGCCCAAAGTGTGTTAGTGTTGTGTTGGGGCTGTGAATGAGCCCTGTCACTGTGATCAGCTTCCTCCTTCTAATCCACCAACTCAGTGTTGATGAAGACTACACAGAGAGATCACAGCCTTCTTTAGACTCAACACTGCACACATGACGCCTCTGTTCATCTCAGTGCTGCTGGCTGCTACGAGCCTCGGTAGGAACACAACTGGCTTTCTTTGCTATCCGTCCAACATTGACATGATTCTTTAACGGCACACTGATACTGTTTGTTGCTGTTTGACAGAATGCAGAGCGCAAAAAGACAACGTGCTGCAACCAGAAGGAGATGAGACTGCTGCTGAAGGAGAGGCAGTAACACTTGGCTGTCAATATAACAGCACTTCATCTAATCACTATCTGTTCTGGTACAAACAGGATGGAAACAACAGCCCCAAATTCATCCTGAGCCGCTTTACAGTCGGCTCGGGGAAAACAGAGGACCAGGAGAGATTTTCATCCACACTGAATTCAGCCTTAAGATCAGTTCCTCTGAGGATCCAGAAGCTTCAGCTGTCAGACTCTGCTGTGTACTACTGTGCTCTGCGGCCCACAGTGACAGGAAACACCACAACTCTGTACAAAAACCTTTGGAGCAAAGACAACACAATACTCCACAACGTCCACTAGATGGTATCAAACTCTGTTACATTTTAAGACGATAACACAACAAATGCTCCAACAACTCAACCAACATCATCATCATCCACTAAAGCTATTCTTTCTCCACTGTTTTACCCTGAAAGCTCAAACTGGTTCACACAACATGGCAGTTTGATCCAGAGGACATACAGACGTGGACAAAATTGTTGGTACCCTTCCGTTAAAGAAAGAAAAACCCACAATGGTCTCTGAAATAACTTGAAACTGACAAAAGTAATAATAAATAAATATTTACTGAAAATTAATTAATGAAAATCAGACATTACTTTTGAATTGTGGTTCAACAGAATCATTTTAAAAAACAAACTAATGAAACTGACCTGGACAAAAATGATGGTACCCCTAGAAAAGATGTAAAATAATGTGACCATAGGGACATGTTAAACTAAGGTGTGTCCTGTAATTAGCATCACAGGTATCTTCAAACTTGTAATCAGTCAGTCTGCCTATTTAAAGGGTGAAAAGTAGTCACTGTGCTGTTTGGTATCATGGTGACACACTGAACATGGACCACAGAAAGCTAAGGAGAGAGTTGTCTCAGGAGATTAGAAAGAACATTATAGACCTTCATGTTAAAGGTAAAGGCTATAAGACCATCTCCAAGCAGCTTGATATTCCTGTGACTACAGCTGCTCATATTATTCAGAAGTTTAAGGTCCATGGGACTGTAGCCAACCTCCCTGGACGTGGCCGCAAGGGGAAAATTGATGACAAATTGAAGAGACGGATAAAATGAATGGTAACCAAAGAGCCCAGAACAACTTCCAAAGAGATTAGAGGTGAACTCCAAGGTCAAGGTACATCAGTGTCAGATCGCACCATCCGTCACTGTTTGAGCCAAAGTGGACTTAATGGAAGACAACCGAGGAGGACACCAAATCATAAAAAAGCGAGACTGGAATTTTCCAAAATGCATATTGACAAGCCACAAAGCTTCTGGGAGAATGTCCTTTGGACAGATGAGACAAAACTGGAGCTTTTTGGCAAGTCACATCAGCTCTATGTTCACAGACGCAAAAATGAAGCATACAAAGAAAAGAACACTGTACCTAATGTGAAACATGGAGGAGGCTCGGTTATGTTCTGGGGCTGCTTTGCTGCATCTGGCACAGGGTGTCTTGAATCTGTGCAGGGTGCAATGAAATCTCAAGACTATCAAGGCATTCTGGAGTGAAATGTGCTGCCCAGTGTCAGAAAGCTTGGTCTCAGTTGCAGGTCATGGGTCCTCCAACAGGATAATGACCCAAAACACAGCTAAAAACACCCAAGAATGGATAAGACCAAAACATTGGACTATTCTGAAGTGGCCTTCTATGAGCCCTGATCTAAATCCTATTGAACATCTGTGGAAGGAGCTGAAACATGCATTCGGAGAAGGCACCCTTCAAACCTGAGACAGCTGGAGCAGTTTGCTCACGAGGAGTGGGCCAAAATACCTGTCGACAGGTGCAGAAGTCTCATTGAGAGTTACAGAAATCGCTTGATTGCAGTGATTGCCTCAAAAGGTTGTGCAACAACATATTAAGTTAAGGGTACCATCATTTTTGTCCAGGCCAGTTTCATTAGTTTGTTTTTTAAAATGATTCTGTTGAACCACAATTCAAAAACAATATCTTATTTTCATTAACTAATTTTCAGTACATTTTTATTTATTATTACTTTTGTCAGTTTCAAGTTATTTCAGTGACCATTGTTGGTTTTTCTTTCTTTAACGGAAGGGTACCAACAATTTTGTCCACGTCTGTATTACTAGACGCACATATGGATCTGTGAAGCCGTTTGGTATTGCACAAGGAAGCTGTCTTGGTCCCCGGCTGTTTTCCTGATATATGCTTTCATTAGGTTACATCATCATCAAGCTCTACGCAGACGAACCACAATTATACATTTCTGTTGAGCCGACTAACCCAGATGATGCTTTTAAAACTTAAACAAGACAAAACAACAACTTTTGACCTCCACTAGAGGGCCACATTATCCAGTAGGAGGTGCACTACTCGTGCACTGTGTTCAACCATTCAGTCAATCACAAGTGCTGCTGTGAAGAGAACAATTGTCAGACTGAATGTTGAACATCAGCTAGTTTCTCCTGTTGATTTAAACCTTGTTGTAGACATGGAACATTGGCTGTGGATTATTCTTGCTGCTCTTTTCTTTGGTAAGATACAAACAACTCCATGTTTCCTCTCTCAACACTTTTCACTAGTAACTGAGCTGTGAGTGCTTTTAATGTTCATTATACAGAGAAGCAACAACACATCATTTCTGTTGCTATCTAGTAGCTTCTAAAGAACTCCTTCTATGGTTTAATGTGACATCAGACAGTAGTCAGTGAAAATCCAGACTATTCTAAATGTCTCTGATTGTGACTCTGTGGCTAGGTAACTCTTTAAACCTACTGATTGTTCTCCTTTAATCAATCATCTTTATTCATTCATCTCTTCCTCTGCATGTTCTCTTCTTCCCCAGAGTGTAAAGGAGAAGACAGAGTGAACCAGACAACAGGAGATGTCATCGCTACTGAAGGACACACAATCACACTGGACTGTACATTTGTGACCAGTGACCAAAATCCCACTTTGTTCTGGTACAAACAGGAAGTTCATGATTCCCCAAAGTACATGCTGAAAAGTTTCTCAAAAAACGTAGATAAAGCTCCAGAATTCCAGAAAGACAGATTTGATGCTAGAATCAACAAGAAATCAGTTCCTCTGAAGATCCAGAAGCTTCAGCTGTCAGACTCTGCTGTGTACTACTGTGCTCTGCAGCCCACAGTGACAGGAAACACCAAAACTCTGTACAAAAACCTTTGGAGCAAAGACAACACAATACTCCACAACGTCCACTAGAGGGAGTCACACTCTGTTCCACTTCAACAGGAGCTGATGATGCAGTCTAGTGTTGAAGTACCATCCATTTTTACAGACATGCCCATATGGCTCTTCTATTCACTAAAACAATAGCCCCCACCAGCTAAACTTTTTAAAGTTCTCTGGTCATTGCTGGGACCGACAATACTAAATATTGTCAACTAGTCTCTTACGACTGGTATTGTCCCCGCTAGCTTTAAGACAGCAGTAGTTAAACCTCTACTTACAAAACCACACCTTGACCCAGAGTGTCTAAATAACTATGGACCAGTCTCAAACCTTCCATTCTTTGCTAAAGTTCTAGAAAGAGTGGTTTCTCAACAACGTTCAGATCATATATGAAACAGTAATCTTTATGAACCCTTTCAATCTGCTTTCAGGGCCACTCCACTGAAACTGTGCTCACTAAAGTCCTAAATGATCTGCTCCTAAACATGGATTCAGATTCCACCTCGGTGCTTTTACTACTAGATCTCAGTGCAGCTTTCAACACTATTGATCATTGTATACTCATTGACCGATTGGACAACATATTTGGTGTCTCTGGACTGGCTCTAGCATGGTCAAAATCTCATCGATCTGAAAGAACGCAGTGTGTCTCTTTTAATAATACCACATCAATATTCTCTGAGGTGAAATATAGCGTACCTCAGGGCTCTGTTCTTGGCCCTCTGCTCTTCTCCCTATACATCACACCTCTGAGCCAAATAATACGTAGTCACGGAATTAGTTTCCACTGTTACGCTGATGATACTCAGCTGTATCTGCCTATAAAGACGGAGGATAGATCCCTAATGATTAAACTAGAGGCCTGCCTGTCTGTGGTGAAAAACTGGATGTAAAGTAATCTCTTGCTCCTAAACTGAGATCAAACTGAGATGCTGGTCATTGGCCCTGCTCCACATAGACATCAGTTTGATCAGGTAACAGGATCTTTAGAGAACTGGGTGATATCCCAGAGTTCAACAGTTATGAATCTTGGTGTTACGTTCCATTCAACTCTTTCTGTTGATCAGCACATTAAAGACATCACAAAGATCGCCTTCTTTCACCTATGCAACATCTCTACCATCAGGTCTTCTTTATCCATGGCTGATGCAGAGGTCCTAATTCACACCTTTGTATCATCCAGACTGGATTATTGTAATGTTTTGCTATCAGGTCTGCCTCGTTCTAGTACTAGAAGTCTTCAAACTAAAACTAGAAAATGGGACCATATTACACCAGTTTAGGCTTCATTACACTGGCTCCCGATCCACGTCAGATCAGACTTTAAGGTGCTTCTGATGACCTAGAATATAGTAAATGGGCACGCTCCATCCTACCTGTCTGATCTACTTCAACCTGATACTCCAATCAGGACTCTCCTCTCTCAGAATACAGGGCTCCTGTCTGTCCACAGAGTTAAAAAGAAGTCAGCAGGCCAAAGGGCCTTTTCTTATCGAGCCCCTTTCCTCTGGAATAACCTCCCTCTGGACATCAGACAGTCTGAATCTGTGGAGGTCTTTAAATCCAGACTCAAAACCCATCGTTTTGACCTAACTTTCTATTAGTTAGTTATTCTTTTATTATCCGTCTGCTACCAGTCTGTTAACCAGGAGGAAGTGGAACTGAGAGAAGGTCAAATCCAGATCTAAGAGGAGACGGAGAGATTCTGGGAGGAGCTAAGATGTTACTGAACTATAGAAGAGAGAGGAACTTCTATATTCAGCAGAGTTCAATACACAAACCATCAACATTACCTTCATTCAACATGCTCTCATTGGACTGTTATGGACTTTCTCTACTGTTTGTCACTATTCTAACAGGTACGCTAGATTCTGCTGTTTTAAAACAACTTGAACTCCAATGTTTCATAAATGGGATTAATTTCTTCAGAGTTCTGTAACATAATAAATAACAGAGTTGTCTCTTCCTTCAGGTGTCAGCTGTGAAGAACTCACTCCAGTCAAGAATGAAGAGTCCAGTTTAGAAGACAGCACTGTGACTCTGTCCTACTCATATTCTGGTGGTGATTATTTCTACTGGTATCGACAATATCCAGGAAAACCACCAGAGTTCATCATCTCACATTTAGCAAAATGAACAATAATGAAACATCAAATCCCTGGACTGAAGATTAAAGTGGATCAGAACCAGAACCAAATCCATCTGAACATCTCCTCTGCTGCAGTGTCACACTCTGCTGTGTACTACTGTGCTGTGAGGCCCACAGTGACAGGAAACACCAAAACTCTGTACAAAAACCTTTGGAGCAAAGACAACACAATACTCCACAACGTCCACTAGAGGGAGTCACACTCTGTTCCACTTTAAGACGATAACACAACAAATGCTCCAACAACTCAACCAACATCATCATCATCCACTAAAGCTGTTCTCTCTCTGCTGTTTCACCCTGAAAGCTCAAACTGGTTCACACAACATGACAGTTTGATCCAGAGGACATATTACTAGACGCACAATGATCCCTGATTAGTGAAGCCTCTCTTAAAGGAGCCACATCGACATGAAAAGATCCTCAGTAATGACAGGCCTACATCTAATCTACCCTTTATCAGCAAAGATCGGACCGTACAGTGTGATCACTCAGGTCGTGGCTGATGATTGGAACGTACAATTCGATCACTCAGGTCGTGGCTGATGATCGGACCGTACAGTGTGATCACTCAGGTCGTGGCTGATGATCGGACAGTACAGTGTGATCACTCAGGTCGTGGCTGATGATCGGACCGTACAGTGTGATGACTCAGGTCGTGGCTAGTGATCGGACCGCACAGTGTGATCATTCAGATCGTGACTGATGATCCGACCGTACAGTGTGATCACTCAGGTCGTGGCTGATGATCGGACAGTACAGTGTGATCACTCAGGTCGTGGCTGATGATCGGACCTTACAGAGTGATCACTCATGACAAGGCTGATGATCGGACCGTAATTTGTGATCGCTCAGGTCGTAGCTGATGATCGGACAGTACAGTGTGATCACTCACGTCGTGGCTGATGATCGGACCTTACAGTGTGATCACTCAGGTCGTGGCTGATGATCGGACCGTACAGTGTGATCACTCAGGTCGTGGCTGATGATCGGACCGTACAGTGTGATCACTCAGGTCGTGGCTGATGATCGGACCGTACAGTGTGATCACTCAGGTCGTGGCTGATGATCGGACCGTACAGTAGGAGCTACACAACATTTCAATATTAAGAAAATGGCTTGTTGAGAACCAACAATGTCGTTACTGAAGCTATTTTTATCTCATCTTTATATGTACTTGGACTTTATCTGCTCATGTTGTTTAACTGTACTAAATATGCTTTATACCACTGTAGTATGTTCTGACCTGTTGTATTATTTTTATTATTCAATTATTAGTATTCTACTCGGCTACATTTACATCTGTTTGAATGTTCAACATTATCCTTTTTCAAATGAAAATGAAATGAAAGGATATGACGAGTAGGGATGATATCAGGTTGTTCAGTCTGATGATGATGATGATGATGATGATGATGATGATGATGATGATGATGTCAACAGACCACAGCAGGAGGAAGAGCTCCACAGCTGAATATGAACAGCTTCATGTTGGCAGTGAAGAGCTGCTGTGTTCTCTCTCGTGTTCATTCACAACCAGTGAAAGTAATGCAGCTCTTTTTAGTTTGGATGATGATGTTCACGTTTCATCCTGGTAAGTCAACTTCTACCATTGAAGGCAGTTTAAAGAAATACAAATGTCCTGGTGAAATCTCTCTTTGTTCTCTTCAGGATCCTCGGAGGATTTAGTGAAACCATTTAAAGATGTAATGCCGGCGTTGGAAGGAGACAATGTGACTCTCTCCTGCAGCTATTCAGGCTCTGTACAAAACCTCTACTGGTATCAACACAAGTCCAGTTCATCTCCACAGCTTCTCATCACGGATTATTCAGAGGACACAGCAGGGTTGTCTTTTACACATGACAGAAATACAAAAAAGTTTCATCTGATCATCTCCTCTGCTGCATTGTCACACTCTGCTGTGTACTACTGTGCTGTGAGGCCCACAGTGACAGGAAACACCACAACTCTGTACAAAAACCTTTGGAGCAAAGACAACACAATACTCCACAACGTCCACTAGAGGGAGTCCCACTCTGTTCCACTTCAATAGGAGCTGATGATCCAGTCTAGATTGTTTCCCCTCATGAGTCAGTTGTGATGAAGACCTTTAGAGATGAAACTTATCTGAATATGAGTCTCCTCCTGACTGCACAGGTGGCTTCATGACAGACAACTGTTTGATTCCAGCTGTGAACATCAGACCAAACACAACTCACTAAACTTTTTCATACTGAACATTCAGTTACAACATTTCACCTCCGTCAACATGGAAAAACTGGCTGCTATTCTGCTCTGTTCAACTCTCGTAGGTACGGATGTTTCTGACAATAAAACCTGAAATATCAGATCACAATTTAATGTTTCAAAGACACAAATCTGGAAGTCATCACTTCATCACTAATAATTACTCAACAATATATCTGAGTGCAAGCAACAATATATCTGAGTGCAAGCAACAATATATCTGAGTACAAGCAAAAAATATATCTAAGTGCAAGAAACAATATATCTTAGTAAAAGCAACAACATATCTGAGTTTAAGCGACAATATATCTGAGAGAAGGCGACAATATATCTGACTTTAAGCAACAATATATCTGAGTTCAAGCAACAATATCTCTGAGTTTAAGCGACGATATATCTGAGAGAAGGCAACAATATATCTTAGTAAAAGCAACAACATATCTGAGTTTAAGCGATAACATATCTGAATACAACCAACAATATCTCTGAGTTTAAGCAACAATATATCTGAGTGCAAGCAACAATATATCCGAGTTTAAGCAACAATATATCTGAGTGCAAGCAACAATATATCAGAGTGCAAGCAACAATATAGTTGAGCGCAAACGACAATACATCTGAGTGAAAAAGAAAATATATCGGACGTGAACGTGGCTCTCACTGTGCACATAAGCATGGGCTCAGACATGACCAAAATCAGTCTGGGATAATATTTGACGCTGAGCTTTCCTTTCATCATCAGCTGATTTAACATAATGTTGTCTCTACTTTAGGAGGTGATCCATCCTTTAAATCATCACAGCTACCGTTCTGTAACTCCTGTTATAAACACCAGAAAAAGAAGAAGTTCCCTCCTCCAGCTGGTCCAAAATGCTGCTACCAGTCTGTTAACCAGGAGGAAGTGGAACTGAGAGAAGGTCAAATCCAGATCTAAGAGGAGACGGAGAGATTCAGGGAGGAGCTAAGATGTTACTGAACTATAGAAGAGAGAGGAACTTCTATATTCAGCAGAGTTCAATACACAAACCATCAACATTACCTTCATTCAACATGCTCTCATTGGACTGTTATGGACTTTCTCTACTGTTTGTCACTATTCTAACAGGTATGCTAGATTCTGCTGTTTTAAACACAACTTGAACTCCAATGTTTCATAAATGGGATTCATTTCTTCAGAGTTCTGTAACATAATAAATAACAGAGTTGTCTCTTCCTTCAGGTGTCAGCTGTGAAGAACTCACTATAGTCAATAATGAAGAGTCCAGTTTAGAAGACAGCACTGTTACTCTGTCCTACACATACTCTAAGACTATAAGTCTTGGTGATTATTTCTTCTGGTATCGACAATATCCAGGAAAACCACCAGAGTTCATCATCACTATCTCAGGTCTTAATGTTACAAGACCAGCAGAATCTCTGAAATCAGACACTAAGTTCTTCACTAAACTGTCTGAAGAAAAGGATGGTGTGGATCTCCAGATCTCCTCTGCTGCAGTGTCAGACTCTGCTGTGTACTACTGTGCTCTGCAGCCCACAGTGACAGGAAACACCTAAACTCTGTACAAAAACCTTTGGAGCAAAGACAACACAATACTCCACAACGTCCACTAGAGGGAGTCACACTCTGTTACACCTCAACAGGAGATGATGATCCAGTCTAGACTGCTTCCCCTCATGAGTCAGTTGTGATGAAGACCTTTAGAGATGAAACTTATCTGAATATGAGTCTCCTCCTGACTGCACAGGTGGCTTCATGACAGAGAACTGTTTGATTCCAGCTGTGAACATCAGACCAAACACAACTCACTAAACTTTTTCATACTGAACATTCAGTTACAACATTTCACCTCCGTCAACATGGAAAAACTGGCTGCTATTCTGCTCTGTTCAACTCTCGTAGGTACGGATGTTTCTGACAATAAAACCTGAAATATCAGTTCACAATTTAACATTTCAAAGACAGAAATCTGGATGTCATCACTTCATCACTAATAAATACTCAACAATATATCTGAGTGCAAGCAACAATATATCTGAGTGCAAGTAACAATATATCTGAGTGCAAGCAATAATATATCTGAGTGCAAACGACAATATATTTGAGCATAAGCAACAATATATCTGACTGCGGGCAAAAATATATTTGAATGTAAGTAACAATATATGAGTGCCAGCAACAATATATCTCAGTGTAAGCAACAATATACCTGAGTGCAAGAAACAATGTATTTTCACATTAGCAACAATATATCTGAGTGCAATCAACAATATATCTGAGTGTAAGCAACAACATTTGAGTGTAAGCAACAACATATCTGAGTTTAAGCAACAATATATCTCAGTGTAAGCAACAATATATCTCAGTGTAACTAACAATCTATCTGTGTGCAAGCAACAATATATTTGAGCGCAAGCAACAATATATCTGAGTGGAAGCCACAATATGTCTGAGTGCAAACGACAATATATCTGAGTGCAAGCAACAATATATCTGAGTGCAAGGAACAATATATCTGAGTGCAAGCAACAATATATCGGGCGTGAACGTGACTCTGGGTGTGCACATAAGCATTTACATGTGCATAGGTGTGTGCACATAAGCTGGAGAGATTCAGGGAGGAGCTAAGATGTTACTGAGCTATAGAAGAGAGAGGAACTTCTATTTTCAGCAGAGTTCAATACACAAACCATCAACATTACCTTCATTCAACATGCTCTCATTGGACTGTTATGGACTTTCTCTACTGTTTGTCACTATTCTAACAGGTACGCTAGATTCTGCTGTTTTAAAAACAACTTGAACTCCAATGTTTCATAAATGGGATTCATTTCTTCAGAGTTCTGTAACATAATAAATAACAGAGTTGTCTCTTCATTCAGGTGTCAGCTGTGGAAAACTCACTCCAGTCAAGAATGAAGAGTCCAGTTTAGAAGACAGCCCTGTTACTCTGTCCTACACATACTCTAAACAACCAACTGCTGGTGATTATTTCTACTGGTATCGACAATATTCAGGAAAATCACCAGAGTTCATCATCTCTCATTCAGGAACTGGAGGAATATTGACAAGTAAAATCCCTGAACTGAAGATTAAAGTGGATCAGAACCAAATCCATCTGAACATCTCCCCTGCTACAGTGTCAGACTCTGCTGTGTACTACTGTGCTCTAGAAACACAGTGATACAAAGTGGAGAAGAGGCTGTACAAAAAGCTCAACACAGATATGGGACTACTCTTCAGAGAGGAGGGAAGTGGTATTCAAACCACAGCTTCATATCAGATGGATTCTGATCAGAGTCACTGTGGTTACAGCTGCTAATGAAACACTGGGGGGGGATCCACATGAGCAGCAAATCCACATCAGGGACCAACCAAACACAACCCACCATGACAAGAGAGAGACTGATTCAGTCCTCTTGGTACCCTGTGGGTCATTAGGTCACCATGAGCTCCTTCCATTCTTCACTATCCTCTGAAAGCTGCAGATACACCCCAAATAGACCTTGAAACACTAACTACTACTACTACTACAACATAGCTTTCTGGGACTAAACAACTCTTTTGATGTCTTCCAGTCAGGTTTTCGACGAAACCACAGCACTGAGACTGCTCTTGTTAAGGTCTTCAATGACATCCGATTGAACACAGACAGTGGTAGAATTTCAGTTTTAGTTTTACTGGATCTCAGTGCTGCATTCAACACGGTTGACCATAATATATTACTAGACCGACTGGAAAACTGGGTGGGTATTTCTGGCATAGCACTCAGCTGGTTTAAATCCTACCCTAACGACAGGGAGTTCTTTGTGTGTATAGGAAATTGCAAATCTGAGCTGAACATGCGGAGTTCCCCAAGGCTCTATCTTGGGGCCTCTTTAGTTTAACATCTACATGCTCCCAATGGGTCAGATTTTGGATAACAACAACAAATAAATGACCATAACTATGCAGACGACACACAAATTTACATAACTCTATCACCAGGAGACTACAGTCCAATACAAGCACTGAGTGAGTGCATTGAACAAGTCAATAATTGGATGTGCCAGAATTTTCTTCAGCTGATCAAAGACAAAACTGAGGTCGTAGTTTTTGGAGCCAAAGAGGAAAGATTGAAGGTTAGTGCTCACCTACAATCTGTAATGTTAAAAAGCTCGGACCAAGCCAGACATCTTGGTCTAGTCATGGAGTCTGACCTGAGCTTTAACAGCCACATTAAGACAATTACAAAGACAGCCTACTATCACCTTAAGAATATAGCAAGAATTAGAGGACTGATGTCTCAGCAGGATTTGGAAAAACTAGTCCATGCATTTATCTTCAGCCGACTTGACTACTGTAACGGCGTCTTTACTGGTCTTACTGGTCTTTACTACGTTTGGAACGCTGCTGCTAGAGTCCTCACTAAGACCCAGAAAGTGGATCATATCAGTCCAGTTCTGAAGTCTCTAGACCGACTCCCTGTCTCTCAGAGAACTGGTCTCTAAATACTCCTGCTGGTTTACACTAAAAGAACTAAATGATTCAGGGCCAAAATACATCTCTGATCTTCTGCTATGTTCTGAACCATCCAGACCTCTCAGGTCATCTGGATCAGGTCTGCTTAGTGTCCCCAGAGTCAGAACTAAACATGCAGAAGCAGCGTTCTGTTTTTAAGCACCAAATATCTGGAACAAGCTCCCAGAAACCTGCAGGACCGCTCCAACAGAACCCTGCAGGATCGCTCCAACTCTGAGTTCTTTTAAATCAAAGCTTAAAAATTATCTGTTTGCTGCCTTTTATTGAACCAGATAATGATCTTATGCTGCACTATAACGTCTACTCTTGTGTGTTATATTCTATTTTAGCTTCTATCCCAGCTTTTATTTTGAGCTTGTTTTTATTTTCTAATCTTTAATGTTTTTACGTTTATATAACTGTTTTAATTACGTCTTAATGTTCTTTTGCACTTTGTCACAATGTTCTTAAATGTTTATGTAAAGCACTTTGAATTGCCCTGTTGCTGAAATGTGCTCTACAAATAAAGCTTCCTTGCCTTACAACTCTACCATGAACAGTGATGATATCTGGAGACAGAGTCACACATGAACAGCTCCACGTTTTACCAAGTCAACAACCGGTTGCTTCCACAACAACTGCAGCATCTTTGAATGTGACGTCTCACGGCTGCAGACGACCAAAAGATACCAAACTGTCCATTTACATTGAAGAGAAGAAGCAGTGTGAAGAGAGCAGAAAGAGTCACATGTTGATCACATGTTCATCCTCAGTTTACTGTCAGTCTTTGTGATCACAGATATTAAAGCAGCTTTTCTCTGTTGTGGAACAAAGTGAATGTAAAACAGGACACATGTCTCCTGAAACGTCCAATGATGAGTCCACACAACAGCGTCAGCAGTAGGAAAGGAGAGAGGCCCAAAGTGTGTTAGTGTTGTGTTGGGGCTGTGAATGAGCCCTGTCACTGTGATCAGCTTCCTCCTTCTAATCCACCAACTCAGTGTTGATGAAGACTACACAGAGAGATCACAGCCTTCTTTAGACTCAACACTGCACACATGACGCCTCTGTTCATCTCAGTGCTGCTGGCTGCTACGAGCCTCGGTAGGAACACAACTGGCTTTCTTTGCTATCCGTCCAACATTGACATGATTCTTTAACGGCACACTGATACTGTTTGTTGCTGTTTGACAGAATGCAGAGCGCAAAAAGACAACGTGCTGCAACCAGAAGGAGATGAGACTGCTGCTGAAGGAGAGGCAGTAACACTTGGCTGTCAATATAACAGCACTTCATCTAATCACTATCTGTTCTGGTACAAACAGGATGGAAACAACAGCCCCAAATTCATCCTGAGCCGCTTTAATGTCGGCTCGGGGAAAACAGAGGACCAGGAGAGATTTTCATCCACACTGAATTCAGCCTTAAGATCAGTTCCTCTGAGGATCCAGAAGCTTCAGCTGTCAGACTCTGCTGTGTACTACTGTGCTCTGCAGCCCACAGTGACAGGAAACACCACAACTCTGTACAAAAACCTTTGGAGCAAAGACAACACAATACTCCACAACGTCCACTAGAGGGAGTCACACTCTGTTCCACTCCAACAGGAGCTAGTAGTTGTTGCTGTCATCCCGGTCCAGACCTGGCTTTTTGAGGATGGGAGTGACTGATGCCATCTTGAGGCTGTCGGGTACAAGACCAGATGCCAAGGAGGAGTTGATGATGTTCACCATAATGGGGCACAGGGCAGGTAGGCACGCCTTGACCAAGGCTGTGGGCATGGGGTCCAGAGAACAGGTGGAGGCTTTGGCCTTAGTGACCAACTTTGCAACCTGAGGAGCACATACAGGGGAGAAGAAGGAGAGGGAGCACTGAGGCAGGCGAACATCCAAGGGAGCCACGCCCAGTGGCTGAGGTGTGTGTGGAGGGAGGTGGGCAGGCGCCAAGAGCTGCTGATGGATGGACTCGACTTTGTCCTGGAAAAAGTCCAGGAACTTAGTGCAGAGGTCGGGGGCACCTGAGGGGAGGGGGGGGTCGAGGGGGCGAAGGAGCCGGTTGATGGTGGAGAACAGCAGTCTGGGGTGGTTTTGTTGGTTGGTAATGAGGGTGGAGTAGTACTGTGTTTTGGCCTGGGAGAGAGCTACTTTGTAGGCACTCACATTCTCTTTATAAGCCTCAAGGTGGACAGTGAGGCCAGATCTTTTGTAGCGCCTCTCCAGTTGACGGCCGGTGGACTTCTGGGTGCGGAGTTCAGTGGTGAACCAGGGGGCGGGACGGGTATAGGAGACAGTCCGGGTTTTGAGGGGGGCAAGGGAGTCAAGGCTGCCGGATAAAGTGGCGTTGTAGTGGGCAACCAGCCCATCAGCAGAGCTGTCGTGTGGATCTGAGGTCAGATGGGTCGCTATCAGGTCGTTCAGAGCTGGTGTACTCACTGTCTTGATGTTCCTGTACTGGATGGTACGTTTTGTGCGCTGCCTGGGCAGGGTGACAGGAACAGTGCAGAGAACAGCGAGATGGTCTGAAACCGCAAGGTCCAGGCACTGCAGATGGGAGGGAGTTGTGCCAGTGGAGCACACCAGATCCAGCGTGTGGCCTTTAGTGTGGGTGGGACCTTTAACATGCTGTGTGAAGTTGAAACAGTCCAACAGTGACAGGAATTCAGTGGCAAACGAGCAGCTGGTGGAGTCCACATGAATATTAAAGTCACCGAGCAGGAGTGTAGATGGAGACATGGAGCAGACAGAGGTGAGAAGCTCAGACAGCTCAGACATGAAGGTGGTGGAGGCTTTAGGGGGGCGGTAGATGAGGACAACCTGGAGCTGTGTAGACCCAACCAGGGAGAAAATGACACACTCAAACGAGGTGACATTGGGTACTGGGAGGTCTTTGACCAGGATGTCAGCTCGATGTATAACAGCCAGCCCGCCGCCACGACCCATGGAGCGAGGCTTTTGTATGTAGACATATCCAGGGGGAGTGGCTTGATTAAGTGCCATGAAATCCTGTATGAAATGTAGCCAGAACAGCAGCAGCAAA
This sequence comes from Sebastes umbrosus, assembly GCF_015220745.1. Lineage (NCBI taxonomy): Eukaryota > Metazoa > Chordata > Actinopteri > Perciformes > Sebastidae > Sebastes > Sebastes umbrosus. Next base: position 34,025,718 of record NC_051280.1, on the reverse strand, counting down.
CAGTGTAGCCAGAACACAAGGTGGATAGTCCTGGAGTCGTGGCATGGAGATGTCCAAACGTGAGCAGCGGAGTGACGTTGGATAATCCACAGTAAATTGATAGCGCCGCTTGGCTAACAGCTGACAGCTGATCACTGGAGAAGGCGAGCACACAGAGCCAAATGTGCACAATCTTCTGACAGTTAGCAGCACCAGACAGTGAAGTGTAAATACAACTTATAGTGATAACTTATTCCTACATGCAGTGAATGTAGGCACAGATTTAAACAAAAAGCGAAGTTTTGCTACGGAACTGAGAAGCGGCGACAAACACGCCAGCGTCCTCTCAATCCGAAATCTCAAACCAAACATTCTGCTTCAGTCTATATTTGTTGGCGTTTAGCCTTTCAAAGCCAGTTTACTGTCCCTCATACACCTTTATTAACGGGGCGGGCTAGCAGCGATCTAACAGCACCAAGAACAAGAAGAACAGGCAGAAATCACAACACTGACAGTCGGAGAAGTTTGTTAACTTCTTGTTGCAGCGTTACATTTAGTTGTTTCTGAGCGTCTTTCTTATTAAACTAGGCTATATGTTAGCGGATATTATTTTAATGAGCACACTCCTCATGTAATCTAATATTGAATATTATTCAGTGTGTTCAATATGTCTAGGCCTCTACATCTTTATATTTCAGAGACTATACAATGCTGTCAGACAATATGTAATATGTTGCTGTGGAGATAAAGCTTTGATTGAGGAAAAATAACACATTTGGTATTGTTTGGTCGATGCACAGTTTGTATATTTTTATAGTTACATTTAATTGATTGATCGTTAATGTTACCAGTGATCGATCAATGAAAGTGCTTACAATTTGCAACATTATATTGGAATAAAATATTCAATATCAGAAACACATGGTGATCGTATCTAACAGTGAGTCAATATATTAACTGTTATATTGAACTCCACTATTGACCAATCACACAATGTGAATCAAGTATCTCCATAAACTGGTCGTCATCACAGACTCTTTGTAAGATTTCTTGTGGTGTACCACAGGGTTCAATCCTAGGTCCACTCAATTTACATTTATTATTATATTAATATGTGACCAATGAGCTCCTCCAGCTGGTCCAAAATGCTGCTACCAGTCTGTTAACCAGGAGGAAGTGGAACTGAGAGAACGTCAAATCCAGATCTAAGAGGAGACGGAGAGATTCAGGGAGGAGCTAAGATGTTACTGAACTATAGAAGAGAGAGGAACTTCTATATTCAGCAAAGTTCAATACACAAACCATCAACATTACCTTCATTCAACATGCTCTCGTTGGACTGTTATGGACTTTCTCTACTGTTTGTCACTGTTCTAACAGGTATGCTAGATTCTGCTGTTTTAAACACAACTTGAACTCCAATGTTTCATAAATGGGATTCATTTCTTCAGAGTTCTGTAACATAATAAATAACAGAGTTGTCTCTTCCTTCAGGTGTCAGCTGTGGAGAACTCACTCCAGTCAAGAATGAAGAGTCCAGTTTAGAAGACAGCACTGTTACTCTGTCCTACACATACTCTGAAAAACCAACTGCGGGTGATCAGTTTTACTGGTATCGACAATATCCAGGAAAACCACCAGAGTTCATCATCTACCATTCAGGAACTGGAAGTATAATGAAACATCAAATCACTAAACTGAATATTAAAGTGGATCAGAACCAGAAACAAATCCATCTGAACATCTCCTCTGCTGCAGTGTCACACTCTGCTGTGTACTACTGTGCTGTGAGGCCCACAGTGACAGGAAACACCAAAACTCTGTACAAAAACCTTTGGAGCAAAGACAACACAATACTCCACAACGTCCACTAGAGGGAGTCACACTCTGTTCCACTTCAACAGGAGCTGATGATCCAGTCTAGATTGTTTCCCCTCATGAGTTCAGAAGGAAACAAAACCAGACAGGACAGAGTCCTTCCCTCCAGTATTTTTTTGGTGTCAAGTAATTTTTTTTTAATATATATATATATTTTTTTTATTTTGAAGTACTTTTTTCGTATTTTCCTTTTTATAAAATATTTTTTTCGGAATTGTTTTTGTCAAATATTTCTTTTGTAGTATTTTTCCGTATTTTGTTGTATTTTTCTTTTCTTCAAATATTTTTTTGTATTTTCTTTTTCGATAAAATATTTTTTTCATATTTATTTTTTGCCAAATATTTTTTTCGGATTTTATTTTAGATGAAATAATTATTTTTGGTCAAATATTTTTTCTGATTTTTTTTGGTCAAATATTTTTTTGTATTTTGTTTTTTTGTCAAATATTTTTTTCTGATTTATTTTTGAACAAATTGATTTTTTTTGTCAAGTATTTTTTTGTATTTTATTTAGTCAAGTATTTTTTTCAAATCATTTTTTCACAAAGACACAAATCTGGATGTCATCACTTTATCACTAATAACTGCTCAACAATATATCTGAGTGCAAGCAACAATATCTCTGAGTTTAGTCAACAGTATATCAGGAGTGAACGTGTCTCTGTGTGTGCTAATAAGCATGTACATGTGCATAGGTGTGTGCGCATAACCATGTGCTCAAACATGACCAAAATCAGTCCTGGATAATATTTGACGCTGAGCTTTCTTTTCATCATCAGCTGATTTAACATAATGTTGTCTCTACTTTAGGAGGTGATCCATCCTTTAAATCATCACAGCTACCGTTCTGTAACTCCTGTTATAAACACCAGAAAAAGAAGAAGTTCCCTCCTCCAGCTGGTCCAAAATGCTGCTACCAGTCTGTTAACCAGGAGGAAGTGGAACTGAGAGAAGGTCAAATCCAGATCTTAGAGGAGACGGAGAGATTCAGGGAGGAGCTAAGATGTTACTGAACTATAGAAGAGAGAGGAACTTCTATATTCAGCAGAGTTCAATACACAAACCATCAACATTACCTTCATTCAACATGCTCTCATTGGACTGTTATGGACTTTCTCTACTGTTTGTCACTATTCTAACAGGTACGCTAGATTCTGCTGTTTTAAAAACAACTTGAACTCCAATGTTTCATAAATGGGATTCATTTCTTCAGAGTTCTGTAACATAATAAATAACAGAGTTGTCTCTTCCTTCAGGTGTCAGCTGTGAAGAACTCACTCCAGTCAAGAATGAAGAGTCCAGTTTAGAAGACGGCACTGTGACTCTGTCCTACACATACTCTAAACTGAAACCTAGTGATGAGTTTTACTGGTATCGACAATATCCAGGAAAACCACCAGAGTTCATCATCTACCATTCAGGAACTGGAAGTATAATTAATCATCCAATCCCTGAACTGAAGATTAAAGTGGATCAGAACCAGAAGCAAATCCATCTGATCATCTCCTCTGCTGCAGTGTCACACTCTGCTGTGTACTACTGTGCTGTGAGGCCCACAGTGACAGGAAACACCAAAACTCTGTACAAAAACCTTTGGAGCAAAGACAACACAATACTCCACAACGTCCACTAGAGGGCCACATTATCCAGTAGGAGGTGCACTACTCGTGCACTGTGTTCAACCATTCAGTCAATCACAAGTGCTGCTGTGAAGAGAACAATTGTCAGACTGAATGTTGAACATCAGCTAGTTTCTCCTGTTGATTTAAACCTTGTTGTAGAGATGGAACATTGGCTGTGGATTATTCTTGCTGCTCTTTTCTTTGGTAAGATACAAACAACTCCATGTTTCCTCTCTCAACACTTTTCACTAGTAACTGAGCTGTGAGTGCTTTTAATGTTCATTATACAGAGAAGCAACAACACATCATTTCTGTTGCTATCTAGTAGCTTCTAAAGAACTCCTTCTATGGTTTAATGTGACATCAGACAGCAGTCAGTGAAATTCCAGACTATTCTAAATGTCTCTGATTGTGACTCTGTGGCTAGGTAACTCTTTAAACCTACTGATTGTTCTCCTTTAATCAATCATCTTTATTCATTCATCTCTTCCTCTGCATGTTCTCTTCTTCCCCAGAGTGTAAAGGAGAAGACAGTGTTACCCAGACAAGAAGAGATGTCATCGCTACTGAAGGACGCACACTCACACTGGACTGTACATTTGAGACCAGTGACCCAAGTCCCACTTTGTTCTGGTACAAACAGGAAGTTCATGATTCCCCAAAGTGTATCCTGCAACGCTACTCTGGAGCAAAGGATGCTGGAGACGTTCAGAAAGACAGAATTGATGCTACAGTCGACAAGAAATCAGTTCCTCTGAGGATCCAGAAGCTTCAGCTGTCAGACTCTGCTGTGTACTACTGTGCTCTGCAGCCCACAGTGACAGGAAACACCACAACTCTGTACAAAAACCTTTGGAGCAAAGACAACACAATACTCCACAACGTCCACTAGAGGGAGTCACACTCTGTTCCACTTCAACAGGAGCTGATGATCCAGTCTAGGGTTGAAGTAACATCCATTTGCTGGATTACAGACATACCCATATGCCTCTTCTATTCACTAAAACAATAGCCCTTACCAGCTAAACTTTTTAAAGATCTCTGGTCATTGCTGGGACCAACAACGCACCTCTTGGCCAAATAATACGTAGTCATGGAATTAGTTTCCACTGTTACGCTGATGATACTCAGCTGTATCTGCCTATAAAGACGGAGGATGGATCCCAAATGATTAAACTAGAGGCCTGCCTGTCTGCGGTGAAAAACTGGATGTAAAGTAATCTCTTGCTCCTAAACTGAGATCAAACTGAGATGCTGGTCTTTGGCCCTGCTCCACATAGACATCAGTTTGATCAGGTAACAGGATCTTTAGAGAACTGGGTGATATCCCAGAGTTCAACAGTTATGAATCTTGGTGTTACGTTCCATTCAACTCTTTCTGTTGATCAGCACATTAAAGACATCACAAAGATCGCCTTCTTTCACCTACGCAACATCTCTAACATCAGGTCTTCTTTATCCATGGCTGATGCAGAGGTCCTAATTCATACCTTTGTATCATCCAGACTGGACTATTATAATGTTTTGCTATCAGGTCTGCCTCGTTCTAGTACTAGAAGTCTTCAAACTAAAACTAGAAAATGGGACCCCAGTTTAGGCTTCATTACACTGGCTCCCGATCCACGTCAGATCAGACTTTAAGGTGCTTCTGATGACCTAGAATATAGTAAATGGGCACGCTCCTTCCTACCTGCCTGATCTACTTCAACCTGATACTCCAATCAGGACTCTCCTCTCTCAGAATACAGGGCTCCTGTCTGTCCACAGAGTTAAAAAGAAGTCAGCAGGCCAAAGGGCCTTTTCTTATCGAGCCCCTCTTCCTCTGGAATAACCTCCCTATGGACATCAGACAGTCTAAATCTGTGGAGGTCTTTAAATCCAGACTCAAAACCCATCGTTTTGACCTTACTTTCTATTAGTTAGTTATTCTTTTATTATCCGGCTGCTACCAGTCTGTTAACCAGGAGGAAGTGGAACTGAGAGAAGGTGAAATCCAGATCTAAGAGGAGACGGAGAGATTCAGGGAGGAGCTAAGATGTTACTGAACTATAGAAGAGAGAGGAACTTCTGTATTCAGCAGAGTTCAATACACAAACCATCAACATTACCTTCATTCAACATGCTCTCATTGGACTGTTATGGACTTTCTCTACTGTTTGTCACTATTCTAACAGGTACGTTAGATTCTGCTGTTTTAAACACAACTTGGACTCCAATGTTTCATAAATGGGATTAATTTCTTCAGAGTTCTGTAACATAATAAATAACAGAGTTGTCTCTTCCTTCAGGTGTCAGCTGTGAAGAACTCACTCCAGTCAAGAATGAAGAGTCCAGTTTAGAAGACAGCACTGTTACTCTGTCCTACACATACTCTGACCTGAAACCTAGTGATTATTTCTTCTGGTATCGACAATATCTAGGAAAACCACCAGAGTTCATCATCTCCATCTCTGGTCTTAGTGTTACAAGACCAGCAGAATCTCTGAAATCAGACACAAAGTTCTTCACTAAACTGTTTGAAGAAAAGGATGGTGTGGATCTCCAGATCTCCTCTGCTGCAGTGTCACACTCTGCTGTGTACTACTGTGCTGTGAGGCCCACAGTGACAGGAAACACCAAAACTCTGTACAAAAACCTTTGGAGCAAAGACAACACAATACTCCACAACGTCCACTAGAGGGAGTCACACTCTGTTCCACTTCAACAGGAGCTGATGATCCAGTCTAGATTGTTTCTCCTCATGAGTTCAGAAGGAAACAAAACCAGACTGGACAGAGGGTCCTTCTCTACACTATTTTTTGTTTCAAGTAATTTTTTTTTTAACAAGAATTTCTTTTTTTTTGGGTCAAGTATTTTTTTTGTATTATTTTTTGTCAAGTATTGCCCTCTCTTGAGGAACTTTACACCGCCCGCTGCTTCCGCAGAGCAGCCGGCATCCTGAAGGACCCTTCCCACCCTGGACATCAGCTGTTGGAACTTTTGCCCTCTGGTAGACGGTTCAGGTCCATCACATCACGGACTAATAGACTCAAGAACAGCTTCTACCCTAGCGTCATACGTGAGCTGAAAACTGCCAGACACTCACATAGAACTGAACGGAATGGAACTGATTTAAACACTGTCAGATTCTTGTCAGAAAACAGAACCCTTACTCAGCTTATTACATGTTTTCATCCTATCGCACTTTATATTCAGATACATTATTTCTTGTAATTTATCAACTACTGATACATGTGCAATATGTGCTCTTATTACTGTGCAATAACTCACTGCCTTGATTGTACTGTATACTGCCTTGACCATATTGTAATTGTATTGTCTGTATTGTATCATAGGTCAACATTTCTAGTTGAAGAGACATATATTTACTTATTTTATTAAGTAGTAAGATCCTAGATGGCGCTAACTACGGCTGCCTCGGCGAATTGGTGCGCTCTGTTTTTCTTGTTTTTTTTGTATTTCTTTTGTTTTTTGTGAAAGTTCACGGATTGTTTTCTCTAGAGAAGACATCCTGAACCTCAGGGAATCCACCCCAGCAGATATTTTTCCCACATTTCTGGCTCCTTCAGTGGATTTAATGCACCTTTTACTTGGTGCTGTGGCCCTCGGCTGAGCGATTAAGCGCAGGAGGGGAAAGCGCTCTGGAGTGCTGAATCGCTTCAGACAGAGAGTACTGAAAACTCCGCTGCCTGCGATATTCCTCTCCAACGTGCGCTCACTGTGCAACAAAGTGGACGAGTTGCTGCTGATGGTGAGAAACAACAGAGACTTTTCCCTCTCTTCAGCCTTGTGTTTTACTGAGTCGTGGTTGTGTGGAACTATACCGGACTCTGCGCTGCAGCTTCCCGGCTTCCAGCTGTTCCGAGCCGACCGCGACCCGGAGCTATCACACAAGTCAAAAGGAGGGGGAATATGTTTCTATGTTAACGACGGCTGGTGCAAGGACGTGACAGTGCTTCAGCGGACATGTTCTCCGGATCTGGAATCCTTTTTTATCAATTGCAAACCATTTTATTCCCCCCGTGAATTCTCCTCCTTCATTCTGGTCGGTGTTTACATCCCGCCACAGGCTCACGTGGAGCTCGCGCAGTGGCAGCTTGCCGACCAGATATGGGAGGTGGAGAGAAAAAACCCGGACTCTCTTGTTATCGTTCTTGGGGACTTTAACAAAGGGAACTTATCACAAGAACTCCCAAAATACAAACAGTTTATTAAATGTCCGACCAGAGAGGAGAACACGCTGGACAAGTGCTACTGCAACATCAGTAAGGCATATCACGCCGTTCCTCGCGCTGCGCTGGGAAACTCCGACCACGTCTTGGTCCACCTCATCCCCTCTTACAGGCAGAGGGTCAAACTGGCTAGACCGGTTGTGAGGACGACTAAGAAGTGGAGCAGCGAGGTGGTGGAGGATCTGCGTGAGTGCCTGGACTGCACGGACTGGGAGATGTTTAGGACCGCCACTGACAGTCTGGACGAGTATGCAGAGGCTGTGACGTCGTATATCAGCTTCTGTGAGGACAGCTGTATACCGACGCGCACCAGGGTTCACTACAACAACGAGAAGCCCTGGTTCACAGCCAAACTCAAACAGCTTCGTTTGGTTAAGGAAGAGGCATTTAGGAGTGGTGACAGAGAGGGCTTTAAAGAGGCTAAATACGCGTTTGGCAAGGCGGTGAGGGAGGCCAAACGGCAGTGTTCAGAGAAACTACAGGAGCAGTTCTCAGCCAACGACTCAGTCTCAGTCTGGAAAGGGCTGAGGCAGATCACAAACTATAAGCCCAAACCGTCCCACTCCACGAATGACCTCCGACTGGCAAATGAGCTGAATGAGTTCTACTGCAGATTCGACAGACAAAGTACCAGTCCTGACTACATCTCCTCTCCCCCCTGCCATCAGCCACCAGCAGTTAACACTGTTAACACCAGCCCCCCCCCAGCTTTCTCCACAAGCACCGAGCCTGTGCACACCCCTCCCCCCTTCACACCTCTGTCCATCAAAGAGGGGGAAGTCAACAGGCTCTTCAAAGGACAAAACCCCCGCAAAGCAGCCGGCCCGGACTGTGTCTCACCTGCAACCCTGAAACACTGTGCAGACCAGTTTTCTCCAGTATTTACAGGGATTTTCAACACATCACTGGAAATCTGCAGGGTGCCGGCCTGCTTCAAAGCCTCCACCATCATCCCGGTCCCCAAGAAGCCAAGGATCACAGGTCTTCAGGACTACGGACCCGTTGCCCTGACCTCCGTTATAATGAAGACCTTTGAACGCCTTGTGCTCCACCACCTAAAGACTATCACCAACCCCGTGCTGGACCCACTGCAGTTCGCCGACAGACCTAACAGATCTGTAGACGACGCAGTAAATTTAGCCCTCCACTACATCCTCCAGCACCTGGACTCCCCTGGCTCCTATGCCAGGATCCTGTTTGTGGACTTCAGCTCCGCATTCAACACCATCAGCCCAGTTCTGCTACAGGACAAGCTTTCCCTGCTGAGCGTGCCTGACTCCACCTGCAGGTGGATCACTGACTTTCTATCTGACAGGAGTCAGCACGTAAGACTGGGGAAGCAAGTCTCCGACACCCAGACCATCAGCACCGGTGCCCCCCAAGGCTGCGTTCTCTCCGCACTGCTCTTCTCCCTGTACACCAACGGCTGCACCTCCAGACACCAATCTGTCAGGCTCCTTAAATTTGCGGACGACACCACCCTCATCGGCCTCATCTCCGAGGGTGATGAGTCTGCCTACAGATGGGAGGTTGACCATCTGGTATCCTGGTGCAGCCAGAACCACATGGAGCTGAACGCTCTGAAGACAGTGGAGATGACAGTGGACTTCAGGAGGAACTCAGCCCCGCTCCCCCCCCTCATCCTGCGCGGCTCCCCAGTTAACACGGTGGAGTCGTTCCGTTTCCTGGGCACGACCATCGCCCGGGACCTCAAGTGGGACCTAAACATCAGCTCCCTCATCAGCAAGGCCCAGCAGAGGATGTACTTCCTGAGGCAGTTGAAGAAATTCAACCTGCCACAGACTATGATGGTGCACTTTTACTCGGCCATCATCGAGTCCATTCTCACCTCCTCCATCACCGTCTGGTTCGCCGCTGCCACCGCCAGAGACAAGGCCAGGCTGCAGCGGATCATCCTTGCTGCAGAGAAGGCCAACCTTCCCTCCCTCCAGGAGCTGTACACCTCCAGGACCTAAAGGAGGGCAGGGAAGATTGTGGCCGACCCCTCCCATCCCGGACACCATCTCTTTCAGACTTTACCATCTGGCAGGAGGTTAAGGTCCATCAGGTCCATCAGGACCATCAGGAAACAAAACCTCACGCCACAAAAACAGCTTTTTCCCCATGGCAGTGGGGCTCTCCAACAGCCCCTCCTCCCCCCTGTGACTGTCTCCCCCCCAACCCCCTACCCCGACACTGAATATCCCCCTCTCTCATACACTCTCAATACCACCCCCTACAGTATCCCTCTCTCTCCCTCTCTCTCCCTCTGATACCTGATTGTTTTGTTTGCACACCGGCAATATTTGCACTATCTGATTATATCATGTTTGTTTTTATAGCTTATTTTGTAAATCGTACATTTTTATTCTTATTTTATTCTAACGTTTTATCTATTTCTTTGTTATTATACTATTTGTCTCGCACCAACAAAGCCAAAGAAAATTCCTCGTGTATACCCCTTATACCTGGCAATAAACACCTTTCTGATTCTGATTCTAGTTTATTATTCAGACAGTACATTACAGTTTCTAGTTGATCAGTTTCCCAGAAGCACACGTCTTCTGGACGTCCAAATAATGTGAATGGATTGAACGCTGATGGAAGAGTTCTCTGGCCACACCCACTGAGGTTTAACTCAACCAATGAGATTCTTTGTGTCTCCAGAGCAGAAATGTTTGAGGAACTAAAAGCCCAGTCAGCTTGATGTTGAGGAGAAGGGCTGTGCAGCAGAGAGGCTGTTTAGTTCTTTCATTCTACTGCAGTGGAACAACATCGCTCATCTGCTGTCTGTTTGGCTTTAACAACTCCAAAGACATGTTGCTTTACCTCTTTTTACTCTTCTTTACCTTTATAGGTGAGTGTTAGAACAGAGATCAACGTCTCATTGAACCTGCTGGATTAACCACACATTTCACTACTACAGCTTTATCTGAGGAAGGGAACACTTTATAGGATAGAAAAAGACATTTGGTGGTGTTTTATCTCTAAATGATCAGAGAGGACAGAAAAAGTCTCTTGATGTCACAATCTCTTGCAGACTAACTGACATGAATAATACTCATTTTGCAGCCCTGGGTTCCATGAACAGCATAAATCCACAAAGTACTGAAGAACATGTTGCAGAGGGCAGAGACATCAACCTGACCTGTACATATGAGGGAGGTAATATCTACAATATCCAGTGGTACCGACAATACCAGAGATCCAGACCAGAGTTCCTGCTCCACATCACCGAGGGAGGATTGATTCATCCAACTGGTTCTGGTTTCTCAGCTCACATTAACAAAGCAGAGAAACATGTTGATCTGGAGATCATCTCAGCTAAAGTGTCACACTCTGCTGTGTACTACTGTGCTCTGCAGCCCACAGTGACAGGAAACACCTAAACTCTGTACAAAAACCTTTGGAGCAAAGACAACACAATACTCCACAACGTCCACTAGAGGGAGTCCCACTCTGTTCCACTTCAACAGGAGATGATGATCCAGTCTACATTGTTTTATTCAACAGTAACTGGTGATAATGAGCTGTTGTGGGATATTATTTATATGAACAATAGCTCATCATAACTGAGTAGAACAGCTGATCCTCTGATATCTAATAGAGCTCAGATTAAACTCTGGAGGTCAGTAATTTAGTGAGGAACTCTCTGATATATTCATAACTGACTAAATGTGAAACTATTTAAAAATGCCACCATCATATCGGAGTAGGGATGATATCGATAAATGGACGATCCATTAATCGGTCGTTAAGAACTCGATCAAACGGGTGAAATGTAATGGATCTCTCAAATAAAGATGTGAAATATGAACAAGGTGTAGTTACATTCTAGATATCAGTAGGATGGAGGATTATTAAAGCATGTTTCAATGACTCTCATTCACCACCAGAGGGCGCTGGGAGAGGTGGTGGAGGTGGCCACGGCGAACCCACAGGCTGAAAGCGATGAACCCGACAGAGACGCTCGGTCAACGGCGTCAGGAGCTGTGGCCGTGAGTCGGGCCTCCGCCGTGGCTCTGGCTGGCTGCGTGGACACGGAGGTTGACAACTTTTTACGGGACATTGTTCATCCTTGGATACAAAGTCGACAGACTGGTGGAAAGTCAAAGCTGGCAGACCAGAACGTCTGCATACATGCAACATCATACCATCCGACAGGATGTTTACCAGAACTGTTCAGGTCCAAGCTTCATTCACAACGTTCACATCTGAATTATTATTAATAACTTACAGAAACATTGCCTGCAGTAGTCCTTCTGTCTCTCTCTGTCGCTACGCTCATTCTCTGTAATTGTCTCAATCCTCAGTCCAAAAGTCAAAAAGATGGATGTAATCATTTCTAAAAATTCACACCATGTTTTTATCTAACCAAACATTCTGCTTCAGTCTATATTTGTTGGCGTTTAGCCTTTCAAAGCCAGTTTACTGTCCCTCATACACCTTTATTAACGGGGCGGTCTAGCAGCGATCTAACAGCACCAAGAACAAGAAGAACAGGCAGAATTCACAACACTGACAGTCGGAGAAGTTTGTTAGCTTCTTGTTGCAGCGTTACATTTAGTTGTTTCTGAGCGTCTTTCTTATTAAACTAGGCTATATGTTAGCGGATATTATTTAAATGAGCACACTCATGTAATCTAATATTGAATATTATTCAGTGTGTTCAATATGTCTAGGCCTCTACATCTTTATATTTCAGAGACTATACAATGCTGTCAGACAATATGTAATATGTTGCTGTGGAGATAAAGCTTTGATTGAGGAAAAATAACACATTTGGTATTGTTTGGTCGACGCACAATTTGTATGTTTTTATAGTTACATTTAATTGATTGATTGTTAATGTTACCAGTGATCGATCAATGAAAGTGCTTACAATTTGCAACATTATATTGGAATAAAATATTCAATATCAGAAACACATGGTGATCGTATCTAACAGTGAGTCAATATATTAACTGTGATATTGAACTCCACTATTGACCAATCACACAATGTGAATCAGGTATCTCCATAAACTGGTCGTCATCACAGACTCTTTGTAAGATTTCTTGTGGTGTACCACAGGGTTCAATCCTAGGTCCACTCAATTTACATTTATTATTATATTAATATGTGACCAATGAGCTCCTCCAGCTGGTCCAAAATGCTGCTACCAGTCTGTTAACTAGGAGGAAGTGGAACTGAGAGAAGGTCAAATCCAGATCTAAGAGGAGACGGAGAGATTCAGGGAGGAGCTAAGATGTTACTGAACTATAGAAGAGAGAGGAACTTCTATATTCAGCAGAGTTCAATACACAAACCATCAACATTACCTTCATTCAACATGCTCTCATTGGACTGTTATGGACTTTCTCTACTGTTTGTCACTATTCTAACAGGTACGCTAGATTCTGCTGTTTTAAAACAACTTGAACTCCAATGTTTCATAAATGGGATTCATTTCTTCAGAGTTCTGTAACATAATAAATAACAGAGTTGTCTCTTCCTTCAGGTGTCAGCTGTGGAGAACTCACTCCAGTCAAGAATGAAGAGTCCAGTTTAGAAGACAGCACTGTTACTCTGTCCTACACATACTCTGAAAAACCAACTGGTAATGATTATTTCTTCTGGTATCGACAATATCCAGGAAAACCACCAGAGTTCATCGTCTCACAAACTATTAAAGTGAGCGGACTGAAGATTGAAGTGGATCAGAACCAGAACCAAATCCATCTGATCATCTCCTCTGCTGCAGTGTCAGACTCTGCTGTGTACTACTGTGCTGTGAAGCCCACAGTGACAGGAAACACCAAAACTCTGTACAAAAACCTTTGGAGCAAAGACAACACAATACTCCACAACGTCCACTAGAGGGAGTCACACTCTGTTCCACTTTAAGACGATAACACAACAAATGCTCCAACAACTCAACCAACATCATCATCATCCACTAAAGCTGTTCTTTCTCTGCTGTTTCACCCTTAAAGCTCAAACTGGTTCTCACAACATGACAGTTTGATCCAGAGGACATATTACTAGACGCACAATGATCCCTGATTAGTGAAGCCTCTCTTAAAGGAGCCACATCGACATGAAAAGATCCTCAGTAATGACAGGCCTACATCTAATCTACCCTTTATCAGCAAAGATCGGACCGTACAGTGTGATCACTCAGGTCGTGGCTGATGATCGGACCGTACAGCGTGATCACTCAGGTCGTGGCTGGTGATCGGACCGTACAGCGTGATCACTCAGGTCGTGGCTGATGATCGGACCATACAGCGTGATCACTCAGGTCGTGGCTGGTGATCGGACCGTACAGTGTGATCACTCAGGTCGTGGCTGATGATCGGACCGTACAGTGTGATCACTCAGGTCGTGGCTGATGATCGGACCGTACAGTGTGATTACTCAGGTCGTGGCTGGTGATCGGACCGTACAGTGTGATCACTCAGGTCGTGGCTGATGATCGGACTGTACAGTGTGATCACTCAGGTCGTGGCTGATGGTCGGACCGTACAGTGTGATCACTCAGGTCGTGGCTGATGATCGGACCGTACAGTGTGATCACTCAGGTCGTGGCTGATGATCGGACCGTACAGTGTGATCACTCAGGTCGTGGCTGATGATCCGACCGCACAGTGTGATCACTCAGGTCGTGGCTGATGATCCGACCGTACAGTGTGATCACTCAGGTCGTGGCTGATGATCGGACCGTACAGTGTGATCACTCAGGTCGTGGCTGATGATCGGACCGTACAGTAGGAGCTACACAACATTTCAATATTAAGAAAATGGCTTGTTGAGAACCAACAATGTCGTTACTGAAGCTATTTTTATCTCATCTTTATATGTACTTGGACTTTATCTGCTCAGGTTGTTTAACTGTACTGTATATGCTTTATACCACTGTAGTATGTTCTGACCTGTTGTATTATTTTTATTATTCAATTATTAGTATTCTACTCGGCTACATTTACATCTGTTTGAATGTTCAACATTGTCCCTTTTCAAATGAAAATGAAATTAAAGGATATGACGAGTAGGGATGATATCAGGTTGTTCAGTCTGATGATGATGATGATGATGATGATGATGATGATGATGATAATGATGATGATGATGATGATGATGATGTCAACAGACCACAGCAGGAGGAAGAGCTCCACAGCTGAATATGAACAGCTTCATGTTGGCAGTGAAGAGCTGCTGTGTTCTCTTTAGTGTTCATTCACAACCAGTGAAAGTAATGCAGCTCTTTTTAGTTTGGATGATGATGTTCACGTTTCATCCTGGTAAGTCAACTTCTACCATTAAAGGCAGTTTAAAGAAATACAAATGTCCTGGTGAAATCTCTCTTTGTTCTCTTCAGGATCCTCGGAGGATTTAGTGAAACCATTTAAAGATGTAATGCCGGCGTTGGAAGGAGACAATGTGACTCTCTCCTGCAGCTATTCAGGCTCTGTACAAAACCTCTACTGGTATCAACACAAGTCCAGTTCATCTCCACAGCTTCTCATCACGGAGTATTCAGAGGACACAGCAGGGTTGTCTTTTACACATGACAAAAATACTAAAGAGTTTCATCTGATCATCTCCTCTGCTGCAGTGTCAGACTCTGCTGTGTACTACTGTGCTGTGAGGCCCACAGTGACAGGAAACACCTAAACTCTGTACAAAAACCTTTGGAGCAAAGACAACACAATACTCCACAACGTCCACTAGAGGGCCACATTATCCAGTAGGAGGTGCACTACTCGTGCACTGTGTTCAACCATTCAGTCAATCACAAGTGCTGCTGTGAAGAGAACAATTGTCAGACTGAATGTTGAACATCAGCTAGTTTCTCCTGTTGATTTAAACCTTGTTGTAGAGATGGAACATTGGCTGTGGATTATTCTTGCTGCTCTTTTCTTTGGTAAGATACAAACAACTCCATGTTGTGATTCTTTTCTCCAGGTTGATAGAAAGTGGAGTGTTTGTGTCCACAGAGTAACACTGTCCAGTTGTCTTCTCCTCTCAGCCTCATCAACAATCAGTCAGTCTAATGGCTTCATTTTCTCTACTTTTTCCAGGACTAATAGCTGGAGACCAAATCTCTCCTGTAAAAGATGAGCTCAGTAAAAGAGAAGGAGAATCTGTCTCACTCAGATGTGACTATGAGACAACTTCAGACTACGTTTTCCTTTATTGGTACAGACATCATGGTGACCTTCAGGCTCCTCAGTTTATACTCTGGAAAGGAGCAAGAAGCATCACAGATGAGTATATTCCTGATAAACGATATCAATGTGAAACAGGGTTCAACTCAACTGAAGTGACCATTAGCAGACTAACCCTGGCAGACACAGCTCTCTACTACTGTGCTCTAGAAACACAGTGATACAAAGTGGAGAAGAGGCTGTACAAAAAGCTCAACACAGATATGGGACTACTCTTCAGAGAGGAGGGAAGTGGTATTCAAACCACAGCTTCATATCAGATGGATTCTGATCAGAGTCACTGTGTTACAGCTGCTAATGAAACACTGGGGGGGGGGGGGGGGGATCCACATGAGCAGCAAATCCACATCAGGGACCAACCAAACACAACCCACCATGACAAGAGGGAGACTGATTCAGTCCTCTTGGTACCCTGTGGGTCATTAGGTCACCATGAGCTCCTTCCATTCTTCACTATCCTCTGAAAGCTGCAGATACACCCCAAATAGACCTTGAAACACTAACTACTACAACTCTACCATGAACAGTGATGATATCTGGAGACAGAGTCAGACATGAACAGCTCCACGTTTTACCAAGTCAACAACCGGTTGCTTCCACAACAACTGCAGCATCTTTGAATGTGACGTCTCACGGCTGCAGACGACCAAAAGATACCAAACTGTCCATTTACATTGAAGAGAAGAAGCAGTGTGAAGAGAGCAGAAAGAGTCACATGTTGATCACATGTTCATCCTCAGTTTACTGTCAGTCTTTGTGATCACAGATATTAAAGCAGCTTTTCTCTGTTGTGGAACAAAGTGAATGTAAAACAGGACACATGTCTCCTGAAACGTCCAATGATGAGTCCACACAACAGCGTCAGCAGTAGGAAAGGAGAGAGGCCCAAAGTGTGTTAGTGTTGTGTTGGGGCTGTGAATGAGCCCTGTCACTGTGATCAGCTTCCTCCTTCTAATCCACCAACTCAGTGTTGATGAAGACTACACAGAGAGATCACAGCCTTCTTTAGACTCAACACTGCACACATGACTCCTCTGTTCATCTCAGTGCTGCTGGCTGCTACGAGCCTCGGTAGGAACACAACTGTCTTTCTTTGCTATCCGTCCAACATTGACATGATTCTTTAACGGCACGCTGATACTGTTTGTTGCTGTTTGACAGAATGCAGAGCGCAAAAAGACAACGTGCTGCAACCAGAAGGAGATGAGACTGCTGCTGAAGGAGAGGCAGTAACACTTGGCTGTCAATATAACAGCACTTCATCTAATCACTATCTGTTCTGGTACAAACAGGATGGAAACAACAGCCCCAAATTCATCCTGAGCCGCTTTAAGGTCGGCTCGGGGAAAACAGAGGACCAGGAGAGATTTTCATCCACACTGAATTCAGCCTTAAGATCAGTTCCTCTGAGGATCCAGAAGCTTCAGCTGTCAGACTCTGCTGTGTACTACTGTGCTGTGAAGCCCACAGTGACAGGAAACACCACAACTCTGTACAAAAACCTTTGGAGCAAAGACAACACAATACTCCACAACGTCCACTAGAGGGAGTCACACTCTGTTCCACTTCAACAAGAGCTGATGATCCAGTCTAGATTGTTTCCCCTCATGAGTCAGTTGTGATGAAGACCTTTAGAGATGAAACTTATCTGAATATGAGTCTCCTCCTGACTGCACAGGTGGCTTCATGACAGACAACTGTTTGATTCCAGCTGTGAACATCAGACCAAACACAACTCACTAAACTTTTTCATGATGACCATTCAGTTACAACATTTCACCTCCGTCAACATGGAAAAACTGGCTGCTATTCTGCTCTGTTCAACTCTCGTAGGTACGGATGTTTCTGACAGTAAAACCTGAAATATCAGATCACAATTTAACGTTTCAAAGACAGAAATCTGGATGTCATCACTTCATCACTAATAAATACTCAACAATATATCTGAGTGAAAGCAACAATATATCTGAGTGCAAGCAAAAATATATCTGAGTGTAAGCAATAATATATCTGAGTGCAAGCGACAATATATTTGTGTGTAAGATACAATATATCTGAGTGCAAGCAATAATATATCTGAGTGCAAGCGACAATATATTTGTGTGTAAGATACAATATATTTGAGCATAAGCAACGATATATCTGACTGCGGGCAAAAATATATTTGAGTGTAAGTAACAATATATGAGTGCCAGCAACAATATATCTGAGTGCCAGCAACAGTATATCTGAGTGTAAGCAACAGCATTTGAGTGTAAGCAACAATTTATCTGAGTGCAAACGACAATATATTTGAGCGCAAGCAACAATATATCTGAGTGCAAACGACAATATATCTGAGTGCAAGCAACAATATATCTGAGTGCAAACGACAATATATCTGAGTGCAAGCAACAATATATCGGGCGTGAACGTGACTCTGGGTGTGCACATAAGCATTTACATGTGCATAGGTCTGTGCACATAAGCTGTAGAGATTCAGGGAGGAGCTAAGATGTTACTGAGCTATAGAAGAGAGAGGAACTTCTATATTCAGCAGAGTTCATTACACAAACCATCAACATTACCTTCATTCAACATGCTCTCATTGGACTGTTATGGACTTTCTCTACTGTTTGTCACTATTCTAACAGGTACGCTAGATTCTGCAGTTTTACAAACAACTTGAACTCCAATGTTTCATAAATGGGATTCATTTCTTCAGAGTTCTGTAACATAATAAATAACAGAGTTGTCTCTTCCTTCAGGTGTCAGCTGTGGAAAACTCACTCCAGTCAAGAATGAAGAGTCCAGTTTAGAAGACAGCACTGTTACTCTGTCCTACAAATACTCTGAAAAACCAACTGGTACTGATTATTTCTTCTGGTATCGACAATATCCAGGAAAACCACCAGAGTTCATCGTCTCACAAACTCTTAAAGTGAGTGGACTGAAGATTGAAGTGGATCAGAACCAGAACCAAATCCATCTGAACATCTCCTCTGCTGCAGTGTCACACTCTGCTGTGTACTACTGTGCTCTGCAGCCCACAGTGACAGGAAACACCTAAACTCTGTACAAAAACCTTTGGAGCAAAGACAACACAATACTCCACAACGTCCACTAGAGGGAGTCACACTCTGTTCCACTTCAACAGGAGCTAATGATCCAGTCTAGATTGTTTCCCCTCATGAGTCAGTTGTGATGAAGACCTTTAGAGATGAAACTTATCTGAATATGAGTCTCCTCCTGACTGCACAGGTGGCTTCATGACAGAGAACTGTTTGATTCCAGCTTTGAACATCAGACCAAACACAACTCACTAAACTTTTTCATACTGAACATTCAGTTACAACATTTCACCTCCGTCAACATGGAAAAACTGGCTGCTATTCTGCTCTGTTCAACTCTCGTAGGTACGGATGTTTCTGACAATAAAACCTGAAATATCAGTTCACAATTTAACGTTTCAAAGACACAAATCTGGACGTCATCACTTCATCACTAATAAATGCTCAACAATATATCTGAGTGCAAGCAACAATATATCTGAGTGCAAGCAACTATAGCTCTGATTTTAAGCAACAATATATCTGAGTGCAAGCAACAATATATTTGAGTACAAGAAAAAAATATATCTGAGTACAAGAAACAATATATCTGAGTTTAAGCAACAATATATCTGAGTGCAAGCGACAATATAGCTGAATGCAAACGATAATATAGCTGATGGCAAGGAACAATTTATCTGAGTGCCAGCAACAATATATCTGAGTGCAAACGACAATATATCTGACTGCAATCAACAATATCTCTGAGTTTAAGCAACAATATATTTGAGTGCAAGCAACAATATATCTGAGTTTGCGCAACAATATATCTGAGTGTAAACAACAATATATCTGAGTGCAATCAACAATATCTCTGAGTTTAAGCGACAATATATCTGAGTGCAAGCGACAATATATCTGAGTGCAAGCAACAATATCTCTGAGCTTAAGCAACAATATATCTGAGTTCAAGCAAAAATATACAGTATCTTAGTGCAAGCAACAAAATATCTGAATTTAAGAAACAATATATCTTAGCTCAAGCAACAATATAACTGAGTTTAAGCAATACTATATCTTAGTGCAAGCAACAATATCTTTGAGTTTAAGCGACAATATATCTGAATGCAAGCAATAATATATCTGAGTTTAAGCAATACTATATCTGAGCGCAAGCAACAATATCTCTGAGTTTAAGCGACAATATATCTGAGCATAAGGAACAATATATCGGAGTGCAAGCAGCTATATATGAGTGCAAACAACAACATATCTGAGTGCAAGCAACAATATCTCTGAGTTTAAGCGACAATATATCTGAGCGTAAGGAACAATATATCTGAGTGCATGCAACTATATATGAGTGCAAGCAACAATATATCTGAGTGCAAGCAACAATATCTCTGAGTGCAATCAACAATATATCTGAGCAAGCAGCAATATATCTGAGTTCAAGCAACAATATTTCTGAGCATAAGCAACAATATATGACTGCAAGCAACAATATATCTGAGTGCAAGAAAGAATATATCTGAGTGCCAGTAACAATATCTCTGAGTGCAAGCAACAATATATCTGAGTGCAAGCAACAATATATCAAGTGCGAGCAACAATATATCTGAGTGCAAGCAACAATATATCTGAGTGCGAGCAACAATTAATCTGACTGGAAGCAACATTATCTCTGAGTTTAGTCAACAATATATCAGGAGTGAACGTGTCTCTGTGTGTGCTAATAAGCATGTACATGTGCATAGGTGTGTGCGCATAACCATGTGCTCAAACATGACCAAAATCAGTCCTGGATAATATTTGACGCTGAGCTTTCCTTTCATCATCAGCTGATTTAACATAATGTTGTCTCTACTTTAGGAGGTGATCCATCCTTTAAATCATCACAGCTACCGTTCTGTAACTCCTGTTATAAACACCAGAAAAAGAAGAAGTTCCCTCCTCCAGCTGGTCCAAAATGCTGCTACCAGTCTGTTAACCAGGAGGAAGTGGAACTGAGAGAAGGTCAAATCCAGATCTAAGAGGAGACGGAGAGATTCAGGGAGGAGCTAAGATGTTACTGAACTATAGAAGAGAGAGGAACTTCTGTATTCAGCAGAGTTCAATACACAAACCATCAACATTACCTTCATTCAACATGCTCTCATTGGACTGTTATGGACTTTCTCTACTGTTTGTCACTATTCTAACAGGTACGCTAGATTCTGCTGTTTTAAACACAACTTGAACTCCAATGTTTCATAAATGGGATTCATTTCTTCAGAGTTCTGTAACATAATAAATAACAGAGTTGTCTCTTCCTTCAGGTGTCAGCTGTGAAGAACTCACTCCAGTCAAGAATGAAGAGTCCAGTTTAGAAGACAGCACTGTTACTCTGTCCTACACATACTCTAAACTGAAACCTACTGGTAGTGATTATTTCTTCTGGTATCGACAATATCCAGGAAAACCACCAGAGTTCATCATCTCACACTCTTCTTCAGGAGAAGTAGGACTTTTTAAAGTCACTGGACTGAAGATTAAAGTGGATCAGAACCAGAAGCAAATCCATCTGAACATCTCCTCTGCTGCAGTGTCACACTCTGCTGTGTACTACTGTGCTGTGAAGCCCACAGTGACAGGAAACACCTAAACTCTGTACAAAAACCTTTGGAGCAAAGACAACACAATACTCCACAACGTCCACTAGAGGGCCACATTATCCAGTAGGAGGTGCACTACTCGTGCACTGTGTTCAACCATTCAGTCAATCACAAGTGCTGCTGTGAAGAGAACAATTGTCAGACTGAATGTTGAACATCAGCTAGTTTCTCCTGTTGATTTAAACCTTGTTGTAGAGATGGAACATTGGCTGTGGATTATTCTTGCTGCTCTTTTCTTTGGTAAGATACAAACAACTCCATGTTTCCTCTCTCAACACTTTTCACTAGTAACTGAGCTGTGAGTGCTTTTAATGTTCATTATACAGAGAAGCAACAACACATCATTTCTGTTGCTATCTAGTAGCTTCTAAAGAACTCCTTCTATGGTTTAATGTGACATCAGACAGCAGTCAGTGAAAATCCAGACTATTCTAAATGTCTCTGATTGTGACTCTGTGGCTAGGTAACTCTTTAAACCTACTGATTGTTCTCCTTTAATCAATCATCTTTATTCATTCATCTCTTCCTCTGCATGTTCTCTTCTTCCCCAGAGTGTAAAGGAGAAGACAGAGTGAACCAGACAACAGGAGATGTCATCGCTACTGAAGGACACACACTTACACTGGACTGTACATTTGAGACCAGTTACCCAAATCCTACTTTGTTCTGGTACAAACAGGAAGTTCATGATTACCCAAAGTCTATCCTGCAACGCTACTCTGGAGCAAAGGATGCTGGAGACGTTCAGAAAGACAGAATTGATGCTAGAGTCGACAAGAAATCAGTTCCTCTGAGGATCCAGAAGCTTCAGCTGTCAGACTCTGCTGTGTACTACTGTGCTCTGCGGCCCACAGTGACAGGAAACACCTAAACTCTGTACAAAAAACCTTTGGAGCAAAGACAACACAATACTCCACAACGT
Source organism: Sebastes umbrosus (assembly GCF_015220745.1). Taxonomy (NCBI): domain Eukaryota; kingdom Metazoa; phylum Chordata; class Actinopteri; order Perciformes; family Sebastidae; genus Sebastes; species Sebastes umbrosus. Next base: position 34,003,192 of record NC_051280.1, on the reverse strand, counting down.
CCACTAGAGGGAGTCACACTCTGTTCCACTTCAACAGGAGCTGATGATCCAGTCTAGATTGTTTCCCCTCATGAGTTCAGAAGGAAACAAAACCTGACCGGACGGAGTATTTCTCTACACTGTTTTTTTCTGTCAAGTAATTTATTTTAAACAAGAATTTTTCTCTTTTTTGTCAAATATTTCTTTTGTATTTTTTTTTTTAAAACATTAAAAATAAATGTATTGTTAAGTATTTTTTTCGAATTTGTTTTTGTCCAATAATTTTTTTTTGTTGAACATTTTTTTTTTCGTCAAATATTTTTTTGTATTTTTATATTTGGTCAAGTATTTTTTTATATTCATTTTTTGTCACATATTTTTTTCGGATTTTTTTTTGGTCAAATATTTTTTCGGATTTTTTTTTTTCCAATATTTTTTTTTGTTAAATACTTTTTTTATTCGTCAAATATTTTTTGTATTTTTATATTTGGTCAAGTATTTTTAGTATTTCTTTTTTGTCAAATATTTTTTTCAGATTTTGTTTTGGTCAAATATGTTTTTCGGATTTTTTTGGGCATTTCTTTTCTTATTTTTTTGGTAAAGTATTTTTTTTGTCAAATAGTTGTCAGTGTTCATTTGTCAATAATCTTTTCCGGATTTTTTTTGTCAAATTTTTTAGTTTTTTTTTTTTTTGGTTAAACTTTTTTTTCTGATTTTTGGGTTTTTGTTTTTGTCAGATTTATTTTTGATCACGGCTACCGATAAATGTACCACATCTAAGTGGAATCATGAGGATCCCCCTAATATTACTCAGTGGATTAATGAAGTAAATTCATGTGCTCCCTTGGAAAAAATAACCTATGCTATAAGAGGTAGCCCACAGCTTTTCTTTAGGATAGGGGATCCATGGCTCACTTATATAGAATCTTCTTAACCTAACCTCTATCTGGTATTTACTTAATTATTATTTATTATTTTGATATGTGCTGTTTTCTTTTTTCTTTCTTTTTTTCCCCTTCATTTATTTAATTAATTAATTTATTTATTTAAAGTTTCTATCTTACTACCATTAATTAAATAACTGTAGTACTTATTACTTTTAATTCTAACTAACTTATGAAATTATTTTCAATATTATTTTTATGTTATTTTCTCTGTATCTTTACCTCTAGGAGTGGGAAGAAGGCTGGACCTGTCTCTGTGTGAGAGTGGGAAGTGATGTGTACGTATGTAAATATTAAATGTTAAATGTAAGGTTTAATTTTTTTTGTATTTTGGCACCAGGGTTAATTTTTGTTATGTTTGTTATGCTATGTTTGGGAAAAAAAGAATAAAAAGAATTTTCCAAAAAAATATATATTTTTTTTTGTAATTTTTTTTTCAAATATTTTTTGGGGATTTTTTTTAATCAAATAATATATCATATTATCTTTCTGACAATAACACCTGAAATATCAGTTCAGAATTTATCATTTCAAAGACACAAATGTGGACGTCATCACTTCATCTCTAATAACTGCTCACTAACCTGTTAACAGCATCATTTGTTTTCACTAAAACATTCACTGAGTGATGGATCACATGAAGGAAGAGAAGTCAGAGTTCAGAAGGAAACAAAACCAGACAGGACAGAGAGTCCTTCTCTCAGCATTTCACTGCTTTAACTGCTACACTATGAATTATGGACAATGAGCAACTGTTGAATGTTAAATTATCCAAAAACGTAGCGAACCGTGAATCTCGTGAAGCGTTCCACCTCTAATAATCACTTTATTGATGCATCATGTGCTTTAGTGTGAGCTGACTGTGTTTCCCAGTTATTATTCATGTGCAATAAATAATGCTTTTACTGATATAGAATCCCTTCAGCTAAGGTCAAATGACATTATTCAGACAGTACATTACAGTTTCTAGTTGATCAGTTTCCCAGAAGCACACGTCTTCTGGACGTCCAAATAATGTGAATGGATTGAACGCTGATGGAAGAGTTCTCTGGCCACACCCACTGAGGTTTAACTCAACCAATGAGATTCTTTGTGTCTCCAGAGCAGAAATGTTTGAGGAACTAAAAGCCCAGTCAGCTTGATGTTGAGGAGAAGGGCTGTGCAGCAGAGAGGCTGTTTAGTTCTTTCATTCTACTGCAGTGGAACAACATCGCTCATCTGCTGTCTGTTTGGCTTTAACAACTCCAAAGACATGTTGCTTTACCTCTTTTTACTCTTCTTTACCTTTATAGGTGAGTGTTAGAACAGAGATCAACGTCTCATTGAACCTGCTGGATTAACCACACATTTCACTACTACAGCTTTATCTGTGGAAGGGAACACTTTATAGGATAGAAAAAGACATTTGGTGGTGTTTTATCTCTAAATGATCAGAGAGGACAGAAAAAGTCTCTTGATGTCACAATCTCTTGCAGACTAACTGACATGAATAATACTCATTTTGCAGCCCTGGGTTCCATGAACAGCATAAATCCACAAAGTACTGAAGAACATGTTGCAGAGGGCAGAGACATCAACCTGACCTGTACATATGAGGGAGGTAATATCAACAATATCCAGTGGTACCGACAATACCAGAGATCCAGACCAGAGTTCCTGCTCCACATCACCGAGGGAGGATTGATTCATCCAACTGGTTCTGGTTTCTCAGCTCACATTAACAAAGCAGAGAAACATGTTGATCTGGAGATCATCTCAGCTAAAGTGTCACACTCTGCTGTGTACTACTGTGCTGTGACGCCCACAGTGACAGGAAACACCTAAACTCTGTACAAAAACCTTTGGAGCAAAGACAACACAATACTCCACAACGTCCACTAGAGGGAGTCACACTCTGTTCCACTCCAACAGGAGATGATGATCCAGTCTACATTGTTTTATTCAACAGTAACTGGTGATAATGAGCTGTTGTGGGATATTATTTATATGAACAATAGCTCATCATAACTGAGTAGAACAGCTGATCCTCTGATATCTAATAGAGCTCAGATTAAACTCTGGAGGTGAGTAATTTAGTGAGGAACTCTCTGATATATTCATAACTGACTAAATGTGAAACTATTTAAAAAATGCCACCATCATATCGGAGTAGGGATGATATCGATAAATGGACGATCCATTAATCGGTCGTTAAGAACTCGATCAAACGGGTGAAATGTAATGGATCTATCAAATAAAGATGTGAAATATGAACAAGGTGTAGTTACATTCTAGATATCAGTAGGATGGAGGATTATTTAAGCATGTTTCAATGACTCTCATTCACCACCAGAGGGCGCTGGGAGAGGTGGTGGAGGTGGCCACGGCGAACCCACAGGCTGAAGGCGATGAACCCGACAGAGACGCTCGGTCAACGGTGTCGGGAGCTGCGGCCGTGAGTCGGGCCTCCGCCGTGGCTCTGGCTGGCTGCGTGGACACGGAGGTTGACAACTTTTTACGGGACATTGTTCATCCTTGGATACAAAGTCGACAGACTGGTGGAAAGTCAACGCGGGGAGATTCCCCGGACCGGCAAAGCTGGCAGGCCAGAACGTCTGCATACATGCAACATCATACCATCCGACAGGATGTTTACCAGAACTGTTCAGGTCCAAGCTTCATTCACAACGTTCACATCTGAATTATTATTAATAACTTACAGAAACATTGCCTGCAGTAGTCCTTCTGTCTCTCTCTGTCGCTACGCTCATTCTCTGTAATTGTCTCAATCCTCAGTCCAAAAGTCAAAAAGATGGATGTAATCATTTCTAAAAATTCACACCATGTTTTTATCTAACCAAACATTCTGCTTCAGTCTATATTTGTTGGCGTTTAGCCTTTCAAAGCCAGTTTACTGTCCCTCATACACCTTTATTAACGGGGCGGGCTAGCAGCGATCTAACAGCACCAAGAACAAGAAGAACAGGCAGAAATCACAACACTGACAGTCGGAGAAGTTTGTTAACTTCTTGTTGCAGCGTTACATTTAGTTGTTTCTGAGCATCTTTCTTATTAAACTAGGCTATATGTTAGCGGATATTATTTTAATGAGCACACTCCTCATGTAATCTAATATTGAATATTATTCAGTGTGTTCAATATGTCTAGGCCTCTACATCTTTATATTTCAGAGACTATACAATGCTGTCAGACAATATGTAATATGTTGCTGTGGAGATAAAGCTTTGATTGAGGAAAAATAACACATTTGGTATTGTTTGGTCGACGCACAATTTGTATGTTTTTATAGTTACATTTAATTGATTGATCGTTAATGTTACCAGTGATCGATCAATGAAAGTGCTTACAATTTGCAACATTATATTGGAATAAAATATTCAATATCAGAATCGTATCTAACAGTGAGTCAATATATTCACTGTTATATTGAACTCCGCTATTGACCAATCACACAATGTGAATCAAGTATCTCCATAAACTGGTCGTCATCACAGACTCTTTGTAAGATTTCTTGTGGTGTACCACAGGGTTCAATCCTAGGACCACTCAATTTACATTTATTATTATATTAATATGTGACCAATGAGCTCCTCCAGCTGGTCCAAAATGCTGCTACCAGTCTGTTAACCAGGAGGAAGTGGAACTGAGAGAAGGTCAAATCCAGATCTAAGAGGAGACGGAGAGATTCAGGGAGGAGCTAAGATGTTACTGAACTATAGAAGAGAGAGGAACTTCTATATTCAGCAGAGTTCAATACACAAACCATCAACATTACCTTCATTCAACATGCTCTCATTGGACTGTTATGGACTTTCTCTACTGTTTGTCACTATTCTAACAGGTACGCTAGATTCTGCTGTTTTAAAAACAACTTGAACTCCAATGTTTCATAAATGGGATTCATTTCTTCAGAGTTCTGCAACATAATAAATAACAGAGTTGTCTCTTCCTTCAGGTGTCAGCTGTGGAGAACTCACTCCAGTCAATAATGAAGAGTCCAGTTTAGAAGACAGCACTGTTACTCTGTCCTACACATACTCTAAACAACCAACTGCTGGTGATTATTTCTTCTGGTATCGACAATATCCAGGAAAACCACCAGAGTTCATCATCTCCCATTCAGGAACTGGAAGTATAATGAAACATCAAATCACTAAACTGAAGATTGAAGTGGATCAGAACCAGAAGCAAATCCATCTGAACATCTCCTCTGCTGCAGTGTCAGACTCTGCTGTGTACTACTGTGCTGTGAGGCCCACAGTGACAGGAAACACCAAAACTCTGTACAAAAACCTTTGGAGCAAAGACAACACAATACTCCACAACGTCCACTAGAGGGCCACATTATCCAGTAGGAGGTACACTACTCGTGCACTGTGTTCAACCATTCAGTCAATCACAAGTGCTGCTGTGAAGAGAACAATTGTCAGACTGAATGTTGAACATCAGCTAGTTTCTCCTGTTGATTTAAACCTTGTTGTAGAGATGGAACATTGGCTGTGGATTATTCTTGCTGCTCTTTTCTTTGGTAAGATACAAACAACTCCATGTTGTGATTCTTTTCTCCAGGTTGATAGAAAGTGGAGTGTTTGTGTCCACAGAGTAACACTGTCCAGTTGTCTTCTCCTCTCAGCCTCATCAACAATCAGTCAGTCTAATGGCTTCATTTTCTCTACTTTTTCCAGGACTAATAGCTGGAGACCAAATCTCTCCTGTAAAAGATGAGCTCAGTAAAAGAGAAGGAGAATCTGTCTCACTCAGATGTGACTATGAGACAACTTCACAACGCGTTATCCTTTATTGGTACAGACATCATGGTGACCACCAGGCTCCTCAGTTTATACTCTGGAAAGGAGCAAGAAGCATCACAAATGAGTATATTCCTGATAAACGATATCAATGTGAAACAGGGTTCAACTCAACTGAAGTGACCATTAGCAGACTAACCCTGGCAGACACAGCTCTCTACTACTGTGCTCTAGAAACACAGTGATACAAAGTGGAGAAGAGGCTGTACAAAAAGCTCAACACAGATATGGGACTACTCTTCAGAGAGGAGGGAAGTGGTATTCAAACCACAGCTTCATGTCAGATGGATTCTGATCAGAGTCACTGTGGTTACAGCTGCTAATGAAATACTGGGGGGAGGGGGGGATCCACATGAGCAGCAAATCCACATCAGGGACCAACCAAACACAACCCACCATGACAAGAGAGAGACTGATTCAGTCCTCTTGGTACCCTGTGGGTCATTAGGTCACCATGAGCTCCTTCCATTCTTCACTATCCTCTGAAAGCTGCAGATACACCCCAAATAGACCCTGAGACACTAACTACTACAACTCTACCATGAACAGTGATGATATCTGGAGACAGAGTCACACATGAACAGCTCCACGTTTTACCAAGTCAACAACCGGTTGCTTCCACAACAACTGCAGCATCTTTGAATGTGACGTCTCACGGCTGCAGACGACCAAAAGATACCAAACTGTCCATTTACATTGAAGAGAAGAAGCAGTGTGAAGAGAGCAGAAAGAGTCACATGTTGATCACATGTTCATCCTCAGTTTACTGTCAGTCTTTGTGATCACAGATATTAAAGCAGCTTTTCTCTGTTGTGGAACAAAGTGAATGTAAAACAGGACACATGTCTCCTGAAACGTCCAATGATGAGTCCACACAACAGCGTCAGCAGTAGGAAAGGAGAGAGGCCCAAAGTGTGTTAGTGTTGTGTTGGGGCTGTGAATGAGCCCTGTCACTGTGATCAGCTTCCTCCTTCTAATCCACCAACTCAGTGTTGATGAAGACTACACAGAGAGATCACAGCCTTCTTTAGACTCAACACTGCACACATGACGCCTCTGTTCATCTCAGTGCTGCTGGCTGCTACGAGCCTCGGTAGGAACACAACTGTCTTTCTTTGCTATCCGTCCAATATTGACATGATTCTTTAACGGCACACTGATACTGTTTGTTGCTGTTTGACAGAATGCAGAGCGCAAAAAGACAACGTGCTGCAACCAGAAGGAGATGAGACTGCTGCTGAAGGAGAGGCAGTAACACTTGGCTGTCAATATAACAGCACTTCATCTAATCACTATCTGTTCTGGTACAAACAGGATGGAAACAACAGCCCCAAATTCATCCTGAGCCGCTTTACAGTCGGCTCGGGGAAAACAGAGGACCAGGAGAGATTTTCATCCACACTGAATTCAGCCTTAAGATCAGTTCCTCTGAGGATCCAGAAGCTTCAGCTGTCAGACTCTGCTGTGTACTACTGTGCTCTGCAGCCCACAGTGACAGGAAACACCAAAACTCTGTACAAAAACCTTTGGAGCAAAGACAACACAATACTCCACAACGTCCACTAGAGGGAGTCACACTCTGTTCCACTCCAACAGGAGCTAGTAGTTGTTGCTGTCATCCCGGTCCAGACCTGGCTTTTTGAGGATGGGAGTGACTGATGCCATCTTGAGGCTGTCGGGTACAAGACCAGATGCCAAGGAGGAGTTGATGATGTTCACCATAATGGGGCACAGGGCAGGTAGGCACGCCTTGACCAAGGCTGTGGGCATGGGGTCCAGAGAACAGGTGGAGGCTTTGGCCTTAGTGACCAACTTTGCAACCTGAGGAGCACATACAGGGGAGAAGAAGGAGAGGGAGCACTGAGGCAGGCGAACATCCAAGGGAGCCACGCCCAGTGGCTGAGGTGTGTGTGGAGGGAGGTGGGCAGGCGCCAAGAGCTGCTGATGGATGGACTCGACTTTGTCCTGGAAAAAGTCCAGGAACTTAGTGCAGAGGTCGGGGGCACCTGAGGGGAGGGGGGGGTCGAGGGGGCGAAGGAGCCGGTTGATGGTGGAGAACAGCAGTCTGGGGTGGTTTTGTTGGTTGGTAATGAGGGTGGAGTAGTACTGTGTTTTGGCCTGGGAGAGAGCTACTTTGTAGGCACTCACATTCTCTTTATAAGCCTCAAGGTGGACAGTGAGGCCAGATCTTTTGTAGCGCCTCTCCAGTTGACGGCCGGTGGACTTCTGGGTGCGGAGTTCAGTGGTGAACCAGGGGGCGGGACGGGTATAGGAGACAGTCCGGGTTTTGAGGGGGGCAAGGGAGTCAAGGCTGCCGGATAAAGTGGCGTTGTAGTGGGCAACCAGCCCATCAGCAGAGCTGTCGTGTGGATCTGAGGTCAGATGGGTCGCTATCAGGTCGTTCAGAGCTGGTGTACTCACTGTCTTGATGTTCCTGTACTGGATGGTACGTTTTGTGCGCTGCCTGGGCAGGGTGACAGGAACAGTGCAGAGAACAGCGAGATGGTCTGAAACCGCGAGGTCCAGGCACTGCAGATGGGAGGGAGTTGTGCCAGTGGAGCACACCAGATCCAGCGTGTGGCCTTTAGTGTGGGTGGGACCTTTAACATGCTGTGTGAAGTTGAAACAGTCCAACAGTGACAGGAATTCAGTGGCAAACGAGCAGCTGGTGGAGTCCACATGAATATTAAAGTCACCGAGCAGGAGTGTAGATGGAGACATGGAGCAGACAGAGGTGAGAAGCTCAGACAGCTCAGACATGAAGGTGGTGGAGGCTTTAGGGGGGCGGTAGATGAGGACAACCTGGAGCTGTGTAGACCCAACCAGGGAGAAAATGACACACTCAAACGAGGTGACATTGGGTACTGGGAGGTCTTTGACCAGGATGTCAGCTCGATGTATAACAGCCAGCCCGCCGCCACGACCCATGGAGCGAGGCTTTTGTATGTAGACATATCCAGGGGGAGTGGCTTGATTAAGTGCCATGAAATCCTGTATGAAATGTAGCCAGAACAGCAGCAGCAAACAGTGTAGCCAGAACACAAGGTGGATAGTCCTGGAGTCGTGGCATGGAGATGTCCAAACGTGAGCAGCGGAGTGACGTTGGATAATCCACAGTAAATTGATAGCGCCGCTTGGCTAACAGCTGACAGCTGATCACTGGAGAAGGCGAGCACACAGAGCCAAATGTGCACAATCTTCTGACAGTTAGCAGCACCAGACAGTGAAGTGTAAATACAACTTATAGTGATAACTTATTCCTACATGCAGTAAATGTAGGCACAGATTTAAACAAAAAGCGAAGTTTTGCTACGGAACTGAGAAGCGGCGACAAACACGCCAGCGTCCTCTCAATCCGAAATCTCAAACCAAACATTCTGCTTCAGTCTATATTTGTTGGCGTTTAGCCTTTCAAAGCCAGTTTACTGTCCCTCATACACCTTTATTAACGGGGCGGTCTAGCAGCGATCTAACAGCACCAAGAACAAGAAGAACAGGCAGAAATCACAACACTGACAGTCGGAGAAGTTTGTTAACTTCTTGTTGCAGCGTTACATTTAGTTGTTTCTGAGCGTCTTTCTTATTAAACTAGGCTATATGTTAGCGGATATTATTTTAATGAGCACACTCCTCATGTAATCTAATATTGAATATTATTCAGTGTGTTCAATATGTCTAGGCCTCTACATCTTTATATTTCAGAGACTATACAATGCTGTCAGACAATATGTAATATGTTGCTGTGGAGATAAAGCTTTGATTGAGGAAAAATAACACATTTGGTATTGTTTGGTCGATGCACAGTTTGTATATTTTTATAGTTACATTTAATTGATTGATCGTTAATGTTACCAGTGATCGATCAATGAAAGTGCTTACAATTTGCAACATTATATTGGAATAAAATATTCAATATCAGAAACACATGGTGATCGTATCTAACAGTGAGTCAATATATTAACTGTTATATTGAACTCCACTATTGACCAATCACACAATGTGAATCAAGTATCTCCATAAACTGGTCGTCATCACAGACTCTTTGTAAGATTTCTTGTGGTGTACCACAGGGTTCAATCCTAGGTCCACTCAATTTACATTTATTATTATATTAATATGTGACCAATGAGCTCCTCCAGCTGGTCCAAAATGCTGCTACCAGTCTGTTCACCAGGAGGAAGTGGAACTGAGAGAAGGTCAAATCCAGATCTAAGAGGAGACGGAGAGATTCAGGGAGGAGCTAAGATGTTACTGAACTATAGAAGAGAGAGGAACTTCTATATTCAGCAAAGTTCAATACACAAACCATCAACATTACCTTCATTCAACATGCTCTCATTGGACTGTTATGGACTTTCTCTACTGTTTGTCACTGTTCTAACAGGTATGCTAGATTCTGCTGTTTTAAACACAACTTGAACTCCAATGTTTCATAAATGGGATTCATTTCTTCAGAGTTCTGTAACATAATAAATAACAGAGTTGTCTCTTCCTTCAGGTGTCAGCTGTGAAGAACTCACTCCAGTCAAGAATGAAGAGTCCAGTTTAGAAGACAGCACTGTTACTCTGTCCTACACATACTCTAAACTGAAACCTAGTGATGAGTTTTACTGGTATCGACAATATCCAGGAAAACCACCAGAGTTCATCATCTACCATTCAGGAACTGGAAGTATAATTAATCATCCAATCCCTGAACTGAAGATTAAAGTGGATCAGAACCAGAAGCAAATCCATCTGAACATCTCCTCTGCTGCAGTGTCAGACTCTGCTGTGTACTACTGTGCTGTGAGGCCCACAGTGACAGGAAACACCTAAACTCTGTACAAAAACCTTTGGAGCAAAGACAACACAATACTCCACAACGTCCACTAGAGGGCCACATTATCCAGTAGGAGGTGCACTACTCGTGCACTGTGTTCAACCATTCAGTCAATCACAAGTGCTGCTGTGAAGAGAACAATTGTCAGACTGAATGTTGAACATCAGCTAGTTTCTCCTGTTGATTTAAACCTTGTTGTAGAGATGGAACATTGGCTGTGGATTATTCTTGCTGCTCTTTTCTTTGGTAAGATACAAACAACTCCATGTTTCCTCTCTCAACAGTTTTCACTAGTAACTGAGCTGTGAGTGCTTTTAATATTCATTATACAGAGAAGCAACAACACATCATTTCTGTTGCTATCTAGTAGCTTCTAAAGAACTCCTTCTATGGTTTAATGTGACATCAGACAGCAGTCAGTGAAAATCCAGACTATTCTAAATGTCTCTGATTGTGACTCTGTGGCTAGGTAACTCTTTAAACCTACTGATTGTTCTCCTTTAATCAATCATTTTTATTCATTCATCTCTTCCTCTGCATGTTCTCTTCTTCCCCAGAGTGTAAAGGAGAAGACAGTGTTACCCAGACAAGAAGAGATGTCATCGCTACTGAAGGACACACACTCACACTGGACTGTACATTTGAGACCAGTGACCCAAGTCCCACTTTGTTCTGGTACAAACAGGAAGTTCATGATTCCCCAAAGTCTATCCTGCAACGCTACTCTGGAGCAAAGGATGCTGGAGACGTTCAGAAAGACAGAATTGATGCTACAGTCGACAAGACATCAGTTCCTCTGAGGATCCAGAAGCTTCAGCTGTCAGACTCTGCTGTGTACTACTGTGCTCTGCGGCCCACAGTGACAGTAAACACCAAAACTCTGTACAAAAACCTTTGGAGCAAAGACAACACAATACTCCACAACGTCCACTAGAGGGAGTCACACTCTGTTCCACTCCAACAGGAGCTGATGATCCAGTCTAGGGTTGAAGTAACATCCATTTGCTGGATTACAGACATACCCATATGCCTCTTCTATTCACTAAAACAATAGCCCTTACCAGCTAAACTTTTTAAAGATCTCTGGTCATTGCTGGGACCAACAACGCACCTCTTGGCCAAATAATACGTAGTCATGGAATTAGTTTCCACTGTTACGCTGATGATACTCAGCTGTATCTGCCTATAAAGACGGAGGATGGATCCCAAATGATTAAACTAGAGGCCTGCCTGTCTGCGGTGAAAAACTGGATGTAAAGTAATCTCTTGCTCCTAAACTGAGATCAAACTGAGATGCTGGTCTTTGGCCCTGCTCCACATAGACATCAGTTTGATCAGGTAACAGGATCTTTAGAGAACTGGGTGATATCCCAGAGTTCAACAGTTATGAATCTTGGTGTTACGTTCCATTCAACTCTTTCTGTTGATCAGCACATTAAAGACATCACAAAGATCGCCTTCTTTCACCTACGCAACATCTCTAACATCAGGTCTTCTTTATCCATGGCTGATGCAGAGGTCCTAATTCACATCTTGGTATCATCCAGACTGGACTATTATAATGTTTTGCTATCAGGTCTGCCTCGTTCTAGTACTAGAAGTCTTCAAACTAAAACTAGAAAATGGGACCCCAGTTTAGGCTTCATTACACTGGCTCCCGATCCACGTCAGATCAGACTTTAAGGTGCTTCTGATGACCTAGAATATAGTAAATGGGCACGCTCCTTCCTACCTGCCTGATCTACTTCAACCTGATACTCCAATCAGGACTCTCCTCTCTCAGAATACAGGGCTCCTGTCTGTCCACAGAGTTAAAAAGAAGTCAGCAGGCCAAAGGGCCTTTTCTTATCGAGCCCCTCTTCCTCTGGAATAACCTCCCTATGGACATCAGACAGTCTAAATCTGTGGAGGTCTTTAAATCCAGACTCAAAACCCATCGTTTTGACCTTACTTTCTATTAGTTAGTTATTCTTTTATTATCCGTCTGCTACCAGTCTGTTAACCAGGAGGAAGTGGAACTGAGAGAAGGTGAAATCCAGATCTAAGAGGAGACGGAGAGATTCAGGGAGGAGCTAAGATGTTACTGAACTATAGAAGAGAGAGGAACTTCTGTATTCAGCAGAGTTCAATACACAAACCATCAACATTACCTTCATTCAACATGCTCTCATTGGACTGTTATGGACTTTCTCTACTGTTTGTCACTATTCTAACAGGTACGTTAGATTCTGCTGTTTTAAACACAACTTGGACTCCAATGATTCATAAATGGGATTCATTTCTTCAGAGTTCTGTAACATAATAAATAACAGAGTTGTCTCTTCCTTCAGGTGTCAGCTGTGGAAAACTCACTCCAGTCAAGAATGAAGAGTCCAGTTTAGAAGACAGCACTGTTACTCTGTCCTACACATACTCTGACCTGAAACCTAGTGATTATTTCTTCTGGTATCGACAATATCCAGGAAAACCACCAGAGTTCATCATCTCCATCTCTGGTCTTAGTGTTACAAGACCAGCAGAATCTCTGAAATCAGACACAAAGTTCTTCACTAAACTGTTTGAAGAAAAGGATGGTGTGGATCTCCAGATCTCCTCTGCTGCAGTGTCACACTCTGCTGTGTACTACTGTGCTGTGAGGCCCACAGTGACAGGAAACACCAAAACTCTGTACAAAAACCTTTGGAGCAAAGACAACACAATACTCCACAACGTCCACTAGAGGGAGTCACACTCTGTTCCACTTTAAGACGATAACACAACAAATGCTCCAACAACTCAACCAACATCATCATCATCCACTAAAGCTGTTCTTTCTCTGCTGTTTCACCCTGAAAGCTTTAACTGGTTCTCACAACATGACAGTTTGATCCAGAGGACATATTACTAGACGCACAATGATCCCTGATTAGTGAAGCCTCTCTTAAAGGAGCCACATCGACATGAAAAGATCCTCAGTAATGACAGGCCTACATCTAATCTACCCTTTATCAGCAAAGATCGGACCGTACAGTGTGATCACTCAGGTCGTGGCTGATGATCGGACCGTACAGTGTGATCACTCAGGTCGTGGCTGGTGATCGGACCGTACAGCGTGATCACTCAGGTCGTGGCTGATGATCGGACCATACAGCGTGATCACTCAGGTCGTGGCTGATGATCGGACTGTACAGTGTGATCACTCAGGTCGTGGCTGATGGTCGGACCGTACAGTGTGATCACTCAGGTCGTGGCTGATGATCGGACCATACAGTGTGATCACTCAGGTCGTGGCTGATGATCCGACCGCACAGTGTGATCACTCAGGTCGTGGCTGATGATCCGACAGTACAGTGTGATCACTCAGGTCGTGGCTGATGATCGGACCGTACAGTGTGATCACTCAGGTCGTGGCTGATGATCGGACCGTACAGTGTGATCACTCAGGTCGTGGCTGATGATCGGACCGTACAGTGTGATCACTCAGGTCGTGGCTGATGATCGGACCGTACAGTAGGAGCTACACAACATTTCAATATTAAGAAAATGGCTTGTTGAGAACCAACAATGTCGTTACTGAAGCTATTTTTATCTCATCTTTATATGTACTTGGACTTTATCTGCTCAGGTTGTTTAACTGTACTGTATATGCTTTATACCACTGTAGTATGTTCTGACCTGTTGTATTATTTTTATTTTTCAATTATTAGTATTCTACTCGGCTACATTTACATCTGTTTGAATGTTCAACATTGTCCCTTTTCAAATGAAAATGAAATGAAAGGATATGACGAGTAGGGATGATATCAGGTTGTTCAGTCTGATGATGATGATGATGATGATGATGATGATGATGATGATAATGATGATGATGATGATGATGATGATGTCAACAGACCACAGCAGGAGGAAGAGCTCCACAGCTGAATTTGAACAGCTTCATGTTGGCAGTGAAGAGCTGCTGTGTTCTCTCTCGTGTTCATTCACAACCAGTGAAAGTAATGCAGCTCTTTTTAGTTTGGATGATGATGTTCACGTTTCATCCTGGTAAGTCAACTTCTACCATTAAAGGCAGTTTAAAGAAATACAAATGTCCTGGTGAAATCTCTCTTTGTTCTCTTCAGGATCCTCGGAGGATTTAGTGAAACCATTTAAAGATGTAATGCCGGCGTTGGAAGGAGACAATGTGACTCTCTCCTGCAGCTATTCAGGCTCTGTACAATACCTCTACTGGTATCAACACAAGTCCAGTTCATCTCCACAGCTTCTCATCACGGAGTATTCAGAGGACACAGCAGGGTTGTCTTTTACACATGACAAAAATACTAAAGAGTTTCATCTGATCATCTCCTCTGCTGCAGTGTCAGACTCTGCTGTGTACTACTGTGCTGTGAGGCCCACAGTGACAGGAAACACCTAAACTCTGTACAAAAACCTTTGGAGCAAAGACAACACAATACTCCACAACGTCCACTAGAGGGCCACATTATCCAGTAGGAGGTGCACTACTCGTGCACTGTGTTCAACCATTCAGTCAATCACAAGTGCTGCTGTGAAGAGAACAATTGTCAGACTGAATGTTGAACATCAGCTAGTTTCTCCTGTTGATTTAAACCTTGTTGTAGAGATGGAACATTGGCTGTGGATTATTCTTGCTGCTCTTTTCTTTGGTAAGATACAAACAACTCCATGTTTCCTCTCTCAACACTTTTCACTAGTAACTGAGCTGTGAGTGCTTTTAATGTTCATTATACAGAGAAGCAACAACACATCATTTCTGTTGCTATCTAGTAGCTTCTAAAGAACTCCTTCTATGGTTTAATGTGACATCAGACAGCAGTCAGTGAAAATCCAGACTATTCTAAATGTCTCTGATTGTGACTCTGTGGCTAGGTAACTCTTTAAACCTACTGATTGTTCTCCTTTAATCAATCATCTTTATTCATTCATCTCTTCCTCTGCATGTTCTCTTCTTCCCCAGAGTGTAAAGGAGAAGACAGAGTGAACCAGACAACAGGAGATGTCATCGCTACTGAAGGACACACAATCACACTGGACTGTACATTTGAGACAAGTAGAACAAATCCCACTTTGTTCTGGTACAAACAGGAAGTTCATGATTCCCCAAAGTCTATCCTGCAACGCTACTCTGGAGCAAAGGATGCTGGAGACGTTCAGAAAGACAGAATTGATGCTACAGTCGACAAGAAATCAGTTCCTCTGAGGATCCAGAAGCTTCAGCTGTCAGACTCTGCTGTGTACTACTGTGCTCTGCAGCCCACAGTGACAGGAAACACCAAAACTCTGTACAAAAACCTTTGGAGCAAAGACAACACAATACTCCACAACGTCCACTAGAGGGAGTCACACTCTGTTCCACTTCAACAGGAGCTGATGATCCAGTCTAGATTGTTTCCCCTCATGAGTCAGTTGTGATGAAGACCTTTAGAGATGAAACTTATCTGAATATGAGTCTCCTCCTGACTGCACAGGTGGCTTCATGACAGAGAACTGTTTGATTCCAGCTGTGAACATCAGACCAAACACAACTCACTAAACTTTTTCATACTGAACATTCAGTTACAACATTTCACCTCCGTCAACATGGAAAAACTGGCTGCTATTCTGCTCTGTTCAACTCTCGTAGGTACGGATGTTTCTGACAATAAAACCTGAAATATCAGATCACAATTTAATGTTTCAAAGACACAAATCTGGAAGTCATCACTTCATCATTAATAATTACTCAA
This sequence comes from Sebastes umbrosus, assembly GCF_015220745.1. NCBI lineage: Eukaryota > Metazoa > Chordata > Actinopteri > Perciformes > Sebastidae > Sebastes > Sebastes umbrosus. The sequence goes on along the minus strand of NC_051280.1, from coordinate 33,986,913 downwards.
CAATATATCTGAGTGCAAGCAACAATATATCTGAGTGCAAGCAACAATATATCTGAGTACAAGCAAAAAATATATCTAAGTGCAAGAAACAATATATCTTAGTAAAAGCAACAACATATCTGAGTTTAAGCGACAATATATCTGAGAGAAGGCGACAATATATCTGAGTTTAAGCAACAATATATCTGAGTTCAAGCAACAATATCTCTGAGTTTAAGCGACGATATATCTGAGAGAAGGCAACAATATATCTTAGTAAAAGCAACAACATATCTGAGTTTAAGCGATAACATATCTGAATACAACCAACAATATCTCTGAGTTTAAGCAACAATATATCTGAGTGCAAGCAACAATATATCCGAGTTTAAGCAACAATATATCTGAGTGCAAGCAACAATATATCAGAGTGCAAGCAACAATATAGTTGAGCGCAAACGACAATACATCTGAGTGAAAAAGAAAATATATCGGACGTGAACGTGGCTCTCACTGTGCACATAAGCATGGGCTCAGACATGACCAAAATCAGTCCTGGATAATATTTGACGCTGAGCTTTCTTTTCATCATCAGCTGATTTAACATAATGTTGTCTCTACTTTAGGAGGTGATCCATCCTTTAAATCATCACAGCTACCGTTCTGTAACTCCTGTTATAAACACCAGAAAAAGAAGAAGTTCCCTCCTCCAGCTGATCCAAAATGCTGCTACCAGTCTGTTAACCAGGAGGAAGTGGAACTGAGAGAAGGTCAAATCCAGATCTAAGAGGAGACGGAGAGATTCAGGGAGGAGCTAAGATGTTACTGAACTATAGAAGAGAGAGGAACTTCTATATTCAGCAGAGTTCAATACACAAACCATCAACATTACCTTCATTCAACATGCTCTCATTGGACTGTTATGGACTTTCTCTACTGTTTGTCACTATTCTCACAGGTACGCTAGATTCTGCTGTTTTAAACACAACTTGAACTCCAATGTTTCATAAATGGGATTCATTTCTTCAGAGTTCTGTAAAATAATAAATAACAGAGTTGTCTCTTCCTTCAGGTGTCAGCTGTGAAGAACTCACTACAGTCAATAATGAAGAGTCCAGTTTAGAAGACAGCACTGTTACTCTGTCCTACACATACTCTAAGACTATAAGTCTTGGTGATTATTTCTTCTGGTATCGACAATATCCAGGAAAACCACCAGAGTTCATCATCACTATCTCAGGTCTTAATGTTACAAGACCAGCAGAATCTCTGAAATCAGACACTAAGTTCTTCACTAAACTGTCTGAAGAAAAGGATGGTGTGGATCTCCAGATCTCCTCTGCTGCAGTGTCAGACTCTGCTGTGTACTACTGTGCTCTGCAGCCCACAGTGACAGGAAACACCTAAACTCTGTACAAAAACCTTTGGAGCAAAGACAACACAATACTCCACAACGTCCACTAGAGGGAGTCACACTCTGTTACACCTCAACAGGAGATGATGATCCAGTCTAGACTGCTTCCCCTCATGAGTCAGTTGTGATGAAGACCTTTAGAGATGAAACTTATCTGAATATGAGTCTCCTCCTGACTGCACAGGTGGCTTCATGACAGAGACAATATATCTGAGTGCAAGCAACAATATATCTGAGTAGAAACAAAAAATATATCTGAGTTTAAGCAACAATATATCTGAGTATAAGCAACAATATATCTGAGTGCAAGCAATAATATATCTGAGTGCAAGCAACAATATATCTGAGTGCAAGCAACAATATATCTGAGTGAAAGCAACAATATATCTGAGTGCAAGCAACAATATGTCTAAGTACAAGCAAGACATATATCTGAGTGTAAGAATCAATATATCTGAATTTAAGCAACAATATATCTCAGTGAAAGAAACAATATATCTGAGTGCAAGCAACAATATGTCTAAGTACAAGCAAAACATATATCTGAGTGTAAGAATCAATATATCTGAATTTAAGCAACAATATATCTCAGTGAAAGAAACAATATATCTGAGTGCAAGCAACAACATATCTGAGAATAAGTAACAATATATCTGAGTGCAAGCGACAATATATGTGAGGGGAAGCAACAATATATCTGAGTGCAAACGACAATATATCTGAGTGCATCAACAATATCTATGAGTTTAAGCAACAATATATCTGAGTATAAGCAACAATATATCTGAGTGCAAGCAATAATATATCTGAGTGCAAGCAACAATATATCTGAGTGCAAGCAACAATATATCTGAGTGAAAGCAACAATATATCTGAGTGCAAGCAACAATATGTCTAAGTACAAGCAAAACATATATCTGAGTGTAAGAAACAATATATCTGAATTTAAGCAACAATATATATCAGTGAAAGAAACAATATATCTGAGTGCAAGCAACAACATATCTGAGAATAAGTAACAATATATCTGAGTGCAAGCGACAATATATGTGAGGGGAAGCAACAATATATCTGAGTGCAAACGACAATATATCTGAGTGCATCAACAATATCTATGAGTTTAAGCAACAATATATCTGAGTTTGCGCAACAATATATCTAAGTGCAAGCAAAAATATCTCTGAGCTTAAGCAACAATATAACTGAGTTCAAGCGAAAATATACAGTACCTTAGTGCAAGCAACAAAATATCTGAATTTAAGAAACAATATATCTGAGTTAAAGCAACAATATATCTGTGTGCAAGCAAAATATACAATATCTTAGTGCAAGCTACAAAATATCTAAGCTTAAGCAATACTATATCTGAGCGCAAGCAACAATATATCTGAGTGCAATCAACAATATATATGAGTGCAATCAGCAATATATCTGAGTGCAAGCAACAATATATCTGAGTGCAAGCAACAATATATCTGAATTTGAGAAACAATATATCTGAGTTCGAGCAACAATATATCTGTCTGCAAACAAAATATACAACATCTTAGTGCAAGCAACAAAATATCTAAGCTTAAGCAACAATTAAACTGAATGCAAGCAACAATATATCTTTGTTTAAGCAATACTATATCTGAGTGCAAGCAACAATTTATCTGAGTGCAATCAACAATATATCTGATTGCAAGCAACAATATATCTGAGTGCAAGCAACAATATATCTGAGTGCAAGCAACAATATATCTGAATTTAAGAAACAATATAACTGAGTTCGAGAAACAATATATCTGTGTGCAAGCTAAATATACAACATCTTAGTGCAAGCAACAAAATATCTAAGCTTAAGCAACAATTAAACTGAATGCAAGCAACAATATATCCGAAGGCAAGTAAAAATATATCTGAGTGCAATTAACAATTCCACATAGACATCAGTTTGATCAGGTAACAGGATCTTTAGAGAACTGGGTGATATCCCAGAGTTCAACAGTTATGAATCTTGGTGTTACGTTCCATTCAACTCTTTCTGTTGATCAGCACATTAAAGACATCACAAAGATCGCCTTCTTTCACCTACGCAACATCTCTACCATCAGGTTTTCTTTATCCATGGCTGATGCAGAGGTCCTAATTCACATCTTGGTATCATCCAGACTGGATTATTATCATGTTTTGCTATCAGGTCTGCCTCGTTCTAGTACTAGAAGTCTTCAAACTAAAACTACAAAATGGGACCATTTTACACCAGTTTAGGCTTCATTACACTGGCTCCCGATCCACGTCAGATCAGACTTTAAGGTGCTTCTGATGACCTAGAATATAGTAAATGGGCACGCTCCTTCCTACCTGCCTGATCTACTTCAACCTGATACTCCAATCAGGACTCTCCTCTCTCAGAATACAGGACTCCTGTCTGTCCACAGAGTTAAAAAGAAGTCAGCAGGCCAAAGGGCCTTTTCTTATCGAGCCCCTTTCCTCTGGAATAACCTCCCTATGGACATCAGACAGTCTGAATCTGTGGAGGTCTTTAAATCCAGACTCAAAACCCATCGTTTTGACCTAACTTTCTATAGTTAGTTATTCTTTTATTATCCGTCTGCTACCAGTCTGTTAACCAGGAGGAAGTGGAACTGAGAGAAGGTGAAATCCAGATCTTAGAGGAGACGGAGAGATTCAGGGAGGAGCTAAGATGTTACTGAACTATAGAAGAGAGAGGAACTTCTATATTCAGCAGAGTTCAATACACAAACCATCAACATTACCTTCATTCAACATGCTCTCATTGGACTGTTATGGACTTTCTCTACTGTTTGTCACTATTCTAACAGGTACGCTAGATTCTGCTGTTTTAAAAACAACTTGAACTCCAATGATTCATAAATGGGATTCATTTCTTCAGAGTTCTGTAACATAATAAATAACAGAGTTGTCTCTTCCTTCAGGTGTCAGCTGTGAAGAACTCACTCCAGTCAAGAATGAAGAGTCCAGTTTAGAAGACAGCACTGTTACTCTGTCCTACACATACTCTAAACTGAAACCTACTGGTAGTGATTATTTCTTCTGGTATCGACAATATCCAGGAAAACCACCAGAGTTCATCATCTCACACTCTTCTTCAGGAGAAGTAGGACTTTTTAAAGTCACTGGACTGAAGATTAAAGTGGATCAGAACCAGAAGCAAATCCATCTGAACATCTCCTCTGCTGCAGTGTCACACTCTGCTGTGTACTACTGTGCTGTGAGGCCCACAGTGACAGGAAACACCAAAACTCTGTACAAAAACCTTTGGAGCAAAGACAACACAATACTCCACAACGTCCACTAGAGGGAGTCACACTCTGTTCCACTTCAACACGAGCTGATGATCCAGTCTAGATTGTTTCCCCTCATGAGTCAGTTGTGATGAAGACCTTTAGAGATGAAACTTATCTGAATATGAGTCTCCTCCTGACTGCACAGGTGGCTTCATGACAGAGAATTGTTTGATTCCAGCTGTGAACATCAGACCAAACACAACTCACTAAACTTTTTCATACTGAACATTCAGTTACAACATTTCACCTCCGTCAACATGGAAAAACTGGCTGCTATTCTGCTCTGTTCAACTCTCGTAGGTACGGATGTTTCTGACAATAAAACCTGAAATATCAGATCACAATTTAACGTTTCAAAGACATAAATCTGGATGTCATCACTTCATCACTAATAAATACTCAACAATATATCTGAGTGCAAGCAACAATATATCTGATGTGAACGTGACTCTGGGTGTGCACATAAGAATGTGCTCAAACTTGACCAAAATCAGTCTGGGATAATATTTGACGTCGAGCTTTCCTTTCATCATCAGCTGATTTAACATAATGTTGTCTCTACTTTAGGAGGTGATCCATCCTTTAAATCATCACAGCTACCGTTCTGTAAGTCCTGTTATAAACACCAGAAAAAGAAGAAGTTCCCTCCTCCAGCTGGTCCAAAATGCTGCTACCAGTCTGTTAACCAGGAGGAAGTGGAACTGAGAGAAGGTCAAATCCAGATCTAAGAGGAGACGGAGAGATTCAGGGAGGAGCTAAGATGTTACTGAACTATAGAAGAGAGAGGAACTTCTATATTCAGCAGAGTTCAATACACAAACCATCAACATTACCTTCATTCAACATGCTCTCATTGGACTGTTATGGACTTTCTCTACTGTTTGTCACTATTCTAACAGGTACGCTAGATTCTGCTGTTTTAAAACAACTTGAACTCCAATGTTTCATAAATGGGATTCATTTCTTCAGAGTTCTGTAACATAATAAATAACAGAGTTGTCTCTTCCTTCAGGTGTCAGCTGTGAAGAACTCACTCCAGTCAAGAATGAAGAGTCCAGTTTAGAAGACAGCACTGTTACTCTGTCCTACACATACTCTGAAAAACCAACTGGTAATGATTATTTCTTCTGGTATCGACAATATCCAGGAAAACCACCAGAGTTCATCATCTCCCATTCAGGAACTGGAAGTATAATGAAACATCAAATCACTAAACTGAAGATTGAAGTGGATCAGAACCAGAAGCAAATCCATCTGAACATCTCCTCTGCTGCAGTGTCACACTCTGCTGTGTACTACTGTGCTGTGAGGCCCACAGTGACAGGAAACACCAAAACTCTGTACAAAAACCTTTGGAGCAAAGACAACACAATACTCCACAACGTCCACTAGAGGGCCACATTATCCAGTAGGAGGTGCACTACTCGTGCACTGTGTTCAACCATTCAGTCAATCACAAGTGCTGCTGTGAAGAGAACAATTGTTAGACTGAATGTTGAACATCAGCTAGTTTCTCCTGTTGATTTAAACCTTGTTGTAGAGATGGAACATTGGCTGTGGATTATTCTTGCTGCTCTTTTCTTTGGTAAGATACAAACAACTCCATGTTGTGATTCTTTTCTCCAGGTTGATAGAAAGTGGAGTGTTTGTGTCCACAGAGTAACACTGTCCAGTTGTCTTCTCCTCTCAGCCTCATCAACAATCAGTCAGTCTAATGGCTTCATTTTCTCTACTTTTTCCAGGACTAATAGCTGGAGACCAAATCTCTCCTGTAAAAGATGAGCTCAGTAAAAGAGAAGGAGAATCTGTCTCACTCAGATGTGACTATGAGACAACTTCAGACTACGTTTTCCTTTATTGGTACAGACATCATGGTGACCACCAGGCTCCTCAGTTTATACTCTGGAAAGGAGCAAGAAGAAACACAAATGAGTATATTCCTGATAAACGATATCAATGTAAAACAGGGTTCAACTCAACTGAAGTGACCATTAGCAGACTAACCCTGGCAGACACAGCTCTCTACTACTGTGCTCTAGAAACACAGTGATACAAAGTGGAGAAGAGGCTGTACAAAAAGCTCAACACAGATATGGGACTACTCTTCAGAGAGGAGGGAAGTGGTATTCAAACCACAGCTTCATGTCAGATGGATTCTGATCAGAGTCACTGTGGTTACAGCTGCTAATGAAATACTGGGGGGAGGGGGGGATCCACATGAGCAGCAAATCCACATCAGGGACCAACCAAACACAACCCACCATGACAAGAGAGAGACTGATTCAGTCCTCTTGGTACCCTGTGGGTCATTAGGTCACCATGAGCTCCTTCCATTCTTCACTATCCTCTGAAAGCTGCAGATACACCCCAAATAGACCCTGAGACACTAACTACTACAACTCTACCATGAACAGTGATGATATCTGGAGACAGAGTCACACATGAACAGCTCCACGTTTTACCAAGTCAACAACCGGTTGCTTCCACAACAACTGCAGCATCTTTGAATGTGACGTCTCACGGCTGCAGACGACCAAAAGATACCAAACTGTCCATTTACATTGAAGAGAAGAAGCAGTGTGAAGAGAGCAGAAAGAGTCACATGTTGATCACATGTTCATCCTCAGTTTACTGTCAGTCTTTGTGATCACAGATATTAAAGCAGCTTTTCTCTGTTGTGGAACAAAGTGAATGTAAAACAGGACACATGTCTCCTGAAACGTCCAATGATGAGTCCACACAACAGCGTCAGCAGTAGGAAAGGAGAGAGGCCCAAAGTGTGTTAGTGTTGTGTTGGGGCTGTGAATGAGCCCTGTCACTGTGATCAGCTTCCTCCTTCTAATCCACCAACTCAGTGTTGATGAAGACTACACAGAGAGATCACAGCCTTCTTTAGACTCAACACTGCACACATGACGCCTCTGTTCATCTCAGTGCTGCTGGCTGCTACGAGCCTCGGTAGGAACACAACTGTCTTTCTTTGCTATCCGTCCAACATTGACATGATTCTTTAACGGCACACTGATACTGTTTGTTGCTGTTTGACAGAATGCAGAGCGCAAAAAGACAACGTGCTGCAACCAGAAGGAGATGAGACTGCTGCTGAAGGAGAGGCAGTAACACTTGGCTGTCAATATAACAGCACTTCATCTAATAACTATCTGTTCTGGTACAAACAGGATGGAAACAACAGCCCCAAATTCATCCTGAGCCGCTTTAAGGTCGGCTCGGGGAAAACAGAGGACCAGGAGAGATTTTCATCCACACTGAATTCAGCCTTAAGATCAGTTCCTCTGAGGATCCAGAAGCTTCAGCTGTCAGACTCTGCTGTGTACTACTGTGCTCTGCAGCCCACAGTGACAGGAAACACCACAACTCTGTACAAAAACCTTTGGAGCAAAGACAACACAATACTCCACAACGTCCACTAGAGGGAGTCACACTCTGTTCCACTTCAACAGGAGCTGATGATCCAGTCTAGATTGTTTCTCCTCATGAGTTCAGAGGGAAACAAAACCTGACTGGACAGAGTCCTTCTCTCAGCATTTCACTGCTTTAACTGCTACACTATGAATTATGGACAATGAGCAGCTGTTGAATGTTAAATTATCCAAAAACGTAGCGAACCGTGCAGGGGCGTGTCCAGACATTTTTGATAGGGGTGGCACCAGTGGGGCACTGACTTATGCAGGGGTGGCATGAAGTGTGAGCAGGAGCGCCTGCGCACAGACATATACACTCACGTATGCACGCACACACACACAAAAAAATACACACCCACACCCTGGTGTCGGCATAGCATTAATTTACCATTTTTGTCTCCACAACCCATATCTACTTCACTTACTAACACTGCAAGCAAGAACAGACCTACTAGTCACAACATTCAGGAAAAAGCAACATACAAATGTGATTGAAAACTACCATACTTTATTCTAACCTCAAAACAACCTTCCAATGTCTGATATACAGTACATACAAAAAAGACAATGCACTTGCTGTATAAAGTGCACTGTATAAAGTGCCAACAAAATTACAATAAATAAGCCTGTTTGGGCAAAACATTTACTTGACAAAACGTGTCACATGTGCCACAGTGTAGTAAGTTACTGTAGTATTCTCAGCAACAGAGAAACCTGAACTCCCAGGTATAAACAAAAGTCACATCCCTCCTCACATACCAGCAAATCTTGTTTTAACATTGTAAAGTGAACTGTTAAATAATGCCAAAATAATTTGTAAATTCCCAAAGTAGGTTACATACAAAAGAAAATCCTTATTCTAAAACAGTCACTTTATAAAGTGCCAACAAAATTAAAATAAATAAGACATCATTCATCACAGGAATCTTCATTTGACTCTGCAATAACACATAGGTTGTCATTAGAATGATAATAAAATGTGCCTAAAATACTAAGCATATTATACTTCATATGAAAAATGAATTGTTAAGACATACCAATAGGTCCGAGCCCGCCAAATGGGGCTGCCACACCACTATCCCCCTGTGCATGGCCTGCAGGAACCTCTGGATTGTCAGCACTGGACACACCTGAAGCAATACAGAGATTGTATCAGTTCATTTATATGTCAAATTGTCACATTTAGGCTTTTCACACCAGTATTGTTAAAAAATTTGTCTACACACTTAATGCCAGTATATGCCACTGTAGTATAAGTGAAATATCCCAGTTCGAATCAATGCACATAATGTTTTAAAGAAGGTAAATTCATACATACCCTGATGTGTATGTGATGTTGAAGGTCTTTCATCTTTACCATCCACATGTGACTCTATAATAATACATAAGCTGTGATTAGAATGATAATACAATCAGCCTTTCCTAAGTAAACTAAGTGGTATGTTACAGTCAAACCAAATGAGTAAGTTCAAACATGAGAACAAACTTGAACTATCAGGATTTCACATACCTATGTGTACAGCTGAAGCTGAAGGCTGTTTCAGGACAGGCTGGCTCTCATCCTCTGGCTGACTGCTCTGCCTCTATTTTGGATTTCTTTCTTTTGAAGAAATCCTTTATATTCTGATTTCTTTTCATACTGTAATAGTCCCATAATGCACGACATTCTTATATGTTGTACAATAGATAATTGTGCATACACACGAATGAAAACGAAATGTAATTGATGTTACACGGGTCTAACATAACAATGTTACGCAGTACAGAATAGCTCAATGTTAGTTTTACCATCGTTGACAGTCAAAACAGTGTTTGCTGATGAGATGAGATGAGATGAGATGAGATGAGATGAGATGAGATGAGATGATGAGATGAGATGAGATGAGATGATGAGATGAGATGAGATGAGATGAGATGAGATGAGATGAGATGAGATGAGATGATGAGATGAGATGAGATGAGATGAGATGAGATGAGATGAGATGAGATGAGATGATGAGATGAGATGAGATGAGATGAGATGAGATGAGATGAGATGAGATGATGAGATGAGATGAGATGAGATGAGATGAGATGAGATGAGATGAGATGATGAGATGAGATGAGATGAGATGAGATGAGATGAGATGAGATGATGAGATGAGATGAGATGAGATGAGATGAGATGAGATGAGATGATGAGATGAGATGAGATGAGATGAGATGAGATGAGATGAGATGAGATGAGATGATGAGATGAGATGAGATGAGATGAGATGAGATGAGATGAGATGAGATGATGAGATGAGATGAGATGAGATGAGATGAGATGAGATGAGATGAGATGATGAGATGAGATGAGATGAGATGATGAGATGAGATGAGATGAGATGAGATGAGATGATGAGATGATGAGATGAGATGAGATGAGATGAGATGAGATGATGAGATGATGAGATGAGATGAGATGAGATGAGATGAGATGAGATGAGATGAGATGATGAGATGAGATGAGATGAGATGAGATGAGATGATGAGATGAGATGATGAGATGATGAGATGAGATGAGATGAGATGAGATGATGAGATGAGATGATGAGATGATGAGATGAGATGAGATGAGATGATGACAGCCTTGTGCCAATTACAATAAAAAGAAATAAAACAAGACCGTTACAGCTTTTAACTCCAGGCACAGTAAGTGTAGTAAAATGTAGGCTACTCACATCTTTCACGACGACGCTCCAGAGACGTGTTGCTTCCATAGACTGACTGTAGAAAAAACAGTTTGTTTCACCTGTAGTTCACCTGCTCAAACTTCTTCTTCTTCGCGCCTTTTTTTTTGCAGGCTACATACTACTTTAGCGCATCTCTGCCTCTCAGGTTTGAGAAGGAACTGCAACTCTAAATAAGAGTGCAGTTTACATTCAGTGCCGTGGCCCGCCTCTGACTGGGCATATAGACAATCATATTTTAAGATATTGGGGTGGCACTTAGGGTGGCCAATCAGATTTCAGGGGTGGCCTGTGCCACCCAAGGCCACTCCCTGAACACGCCAGTGGAACCGTGAATCTCGTGAAGCGTTCCACCTCTAATAATCACTTTATTGATGCATCATGTGCTTTAGTGTGAGCTGACTGTGTTTCCCAGTTATTATTCATGTGCAATAAATAATGCTTTTACTGATATGGAATCCCTTCAGCTAAGGTCAAATGACATTATTCAGACAGTACATTACAGTTTCTAGTTGATCAGTTTCCCAGAAGCACACGTCTTCTGGACGTCCAAATAATGTGAATGGATTGAACGCTGATGGAAGAGTTCTCTGGCCACACCCACTGAGGTTTAACTCAACCAATGAGATTCTTTGTGTCTCCAGAGCAGAAATGTTTGAGGAACTAAAAGCCCAGTCAGCTTGATGTTGAGGAGAAGGGCTGTGCAGCAGAGAGGCTGTTTAGTTCTTTCATTCTACTGCAGTGGAACAACATCGCTCATCTGCTGTCTGTTTGGCTTTAACAACTCCAAAGACATGTTGCTTTACCTCTTTTTACTCTTCTTTACCTTTATAGGTGAGTGTTAGAACAGAGATCAACGTCTCATTGAACCTGCTGGATTAACCACACATTTCACTACTACAGCTTTATCTGAGGAAGGGAACACTTTATAGGATAGAAAAAGACATTTGGTGGTGTTTTATCTCTAAATGATCAGAGAGGACAGAAAAAGTCTCTTGATGTCACAATCTCTTGCAGACTAACTGACATGAATAATACTCATTTTGCAGCCCTGGGTTCCATGGACAGCATAAATCCACAAAGTACTGAAGAACATGTTGCAGAGGGCAGAGACATCAACCTGACCTGTACATATGAGGGAGTTAATATCAACAATATCCAGTGGTACCGACAATACCAGAGATCCAGACCAGAGTTCCTGCTCTACATCACCGAGGGAGGATTGATTCATCCAACTGGTTCTGGTTTCTCAGCTCACATTAACAAAGCAGAGAAACATGTTGATCTGGAGATCATCTCAGCTAAAGTGTCACACTCTGCTGTGTACTACTGTGCTCTGCAGCCCACAGTGACAGGAAACACCAAAACTCTGTACAAAAACCTTTGGAGCAAAGACAACACAATACTCCACAACGTCCACTAGAGGGAGTCACACTCTGTTCCACTTCAACAGGAGATGATGATCCAGTCTAGATTGTTTCCCCTCATGAGTCAGTTGTGATGAAGACCTTTAGAGATGAAACTTATCTGAATTTGAGTCTCCTCCTGACTGCACAGGTGGCTTCATGACAGACAACTGTTTGATTCCAGCTTTGAACATCAGACCAAACACAACTCACTAAACTTTTTCATGATGAACATTCAGTTACAACATTTCACCTCCGTCAACATGGAAAAACTGGCTGCTATTCTGCTCTGTTCAACTCTCGTAGGTACGGATGTTTCTGACAGTAAAACCTGAAATATCAGTTCACAATTTAACGTTTCAAAGACAGAAATCTGGATGTCATCACTTCATCACTAATAAATACTCAACAATATATCTGAGTGTAAGCAATAATATATCTGAGTGCAAGCGACAATATAATTGTGTGTAAGATACAATATATCTGAGTGCAAGCAACAATATATTTGAGTACAAGCAAAAAATATATCTGAGTACAAGAAACAATATATCTGAGTTTAAGCAACAATATATCTGAGTGCAAGCGACAATATATCTGAATGCAAACGATAATATAGCTGATGGCAAGGAACAATTTATCTGAGTGCCAGCAACAATATATCTGTGTGCAAACGACAATATATCTGACTGCAATCAACAATATCTCTGAGTTTAAGCAACAATATATTTGAGTGCAAGCAACAATATATCTGAGTTTGCGCAACAATATATCTGAGTGTAAACAACAATATATCTGAGTGCAAGCAACAATATCTCTGAGTTTAAGCGACAATATATCTGAGTGCAAGCGACAATATATCTGAGTGCAAGCAACAATATCTCTGAGCTTAAGCAACAATATATCTGAGTTCAAGCAAAAATATACAGTATCTTAGTGCAAGCAACAAAATATCTGAATTTAAGAAACAATATATCTTAGCTCAAGCAACAATATAACTGAGTTTAAGCAATACTATATCTTAGTGCAAGCAACAATATCTTTTAGTTTAAGCGACAATATATCTGAATGCAAGCAATAATATATCTGAGTTTAAGCGACAATATATCTGAGCATAAGGAACAATATATCGGAGTGCAAGCAGCTATATATGAGTGCAAACAACAACATATCTGAGTGCAAGCAACAATATCTCTGAGTTTAAGCGACAATATATCTGAGCGTAAGGAACAATATATCTGAGTGCATGCAACTATAGATGAGTGCAAGCAACAATATATCTGAGTGCAAGCAACAATATCTCTGAGTGCAATCAACAATATATCTGAGCAAGCAGCAATATATCTGAGTTCAAGCAACAATATTTCTGAGTTTAAGCAACAATATATGACTGCAAGCAACAATATATCTGAGTGAAAGCAATAATATATCTGAGTGCAAGCAACAATATATCTGAGTGCGAGCAACAATATATCTGAGTCCAAGTGACAATATATTTGAGCATAAGCAACAATATATGACTGCAAGCAACAATATATCTGAGTGCAAGAAAGAATATATCTGAGTGCCAGTAACAATATCTCTGAGTGCAAGCAACAATATATCTGAGTGCAAGCAACAATATATCAAATGCGAGCAACAATATATCTGAGTGCAAGCAACAATATATCTGAGTGCGAGCAACAATTAATCTGACTGGAAGCAACACTATATCTGAGTGCAAGCAACAATATATCTGAGTGCAAGGAACAATATATCGGGCGTGATCGTGGCTCTGTGTGTGCACATAAGCATGTTCATGTGCATAGTTGTGTGCGCATAACCATGTGCTCAAAGATGACTAAAATCAGTCTGGGATAATATTTGAAGCTGAGCTTTCCTTTCATCATCAGCTGATTTAACATAATGTTGTCTCTACTTTAGGAGGTGATCCATCCTTTAAATCTTCACAGCTACCGTTCTGTAACTCCTGTTATAAACACCAGAAAAAGAAGAAGTTCCTTCCTCCAGCTGGTCCAAAATGCTGCTACCAGTCTGTTAACCAGGAGGAAGTGCAACTGAGAGAAGGTCAAATCCAGATCTAAGAGGAGACGGAGAGATTCAGGGAGGAGCTAAGATGTTACTGAACTATAGAAGAGAGAGGAACTTCTATATTCAGCAGAGTTCAATACACAAACCATCAACATTACCTTCATTCAACATGCTCTCATTGGACTGTTATGGACTTTCTCTACTGTTTGTCACTATTCTAACAGGTACGCTAGATTCTGCTGTTTTAAACACAACTTGAACTCCAATGTTTCATAAATGGGATTCATTTCTTCAGAGTTCTGCAACATAATAAATAACAGAGTTGTCTCTTCCTTCAGGTGTCAGCTGTGGAAAACTCACTCCAGTCAAGAATGAAGAGTCCAGTTTAGAAGACAGCACTGTGACTCTGTCCTACAAATACTCTGAAAAACCAACTGGTGGTGATTATTTCTTCTGGTATCGACAATATCCAGGAAAACCACCAGAGTTCATCATCTCACACTCTTCTTTAGGAAGAGTAGGAACTTTTAAAATCTCTGGACTGAAGACTGAAGTGGATCAGAAACAAATCCATCTGATCATCTCCTCTGCTGCAGTGTCAGACTCTGCTGTGTACTACTGTGCTGTGAAGCCCACAGTGACAGGAAACACCAAAACTCTGTACAAAAACCTTTGGAGCAAAGACAACACAATACTCCACAACGTCCACTAGAGGGAGTCACACTCTGTTCCACTTTAAGACGATAACACAACAAATGCTCCAACAACTCAACCAACATCATCATCATCCACTAAAGCTGTTCTTTCTCTGCTGTTTCACACTGAAAGCTCAAACTGGTTCACACAACATGACAGTTTGATCCAGAGGACATATTACTAGACGCACAATGATCCCTGATTAGTGAAGCCTCTCTTAAAGGAGCCACATCGACATGAAAAGATCCTCAGTAATGACAGGCCTACATCTAATCTACCCTTTATCAGCAAAGATCGGACCGTACAGTGTGATCACTCAGGTCGTGGCTGATGATCGGACCGTACAGTGTGATCACTCAGGTCGTGGCTGGTGATCGGACCGTACAGCGTGATCACTCAGGTCGTGGCTGATGATCGGACCATACAGCGTGATCACTCAGGTCGTGGCTGGTGATCGGACCGTACAGTGTGATCACTCAGGTCGTGGCTGATGATCGGACCGTACAGTGTGATCACTCAGGTCTTGGCTGATGATCGGACCGTACAGTGTGATCACTCAGGTCGTGGCTGGTGATCGGACCGTACAGTGTGATCACTCAGGTCGTGGCTGATGATCGGACCGTACAGTGTGATCACTCAGGTCGTGGCTGATGGTCGGACCGTACAGTGTGATCACTCAGGTCGTGGCTGATGGTCGGACCGTACAGTGTGATCACTCAGGTCGTGGCTGATGATCGGACCGTACAGTAGGAGCTACACAACATTTCAATATTAAGAAAATGGCTTGTTGAGAACCAACAATGTCGTTACTGAAGCTATTTTTATCTCATCTTTATATGTACTTGGACTTTATCTGCTCAGGTTGTTTAACTGTACTAAATATGCTTTATACCACTGTAGTATGTTCTGACCTGTTGTATTATTTTTATTTTTCAATTATTAGTATTCTACTCGGCTACATTTACATCTGTTTGAATGTTCAACATTGTCCCTTTTCAAATGAAAATGAAATGAAAGGATATGATAAGTAGGGATGATATCAGGTTGTTCAGTCTGATGATGATGATGATGATGATGATGATGATGATAATGATGATGATGATGATGATAATGATGATGATGATGATGATGATGATGATGATGATGATGATGATAATGATGATGATGATGATGATGTCAACAGACCACAGCAGGAGGAAGAGCTCCACAGCTGAATATGAACAGCTTCATGTTGGCAGTGAAGAGCTGCTGTGTTCTCTTTAGTGTTCATTCACAACTAGTGAAAGTAATGCAGCTCTTTTTAGTTTGGATGATGATGTTCACGTTTCATCCTGGTAAGTCAACTTCTACCATTGAAGGCAGTTTAAAGAAATACAAATGTCCTGGTGAAATCTCTCTTTGTTCTCTTCAGGATCCTCGGAGGATTTAGTGAAACCATTTAAAGATGTAATGCCGGCGTTGGAAGGAGACAATGTGACTCTCTCCTGCAGCTATTCAGGCTCTGTACAAAACCTCTACTGGTATCAACACAAGTCCAGTTCATCTCCACAGCTTCTCATCACGGATTATTCAGAGGACACAGCAGGGTTGTCTTTTACACATGACAAAAATAATAAAGAGTTTCATCTGATCATCTCCTCTGCTGCAGTGTCAGACTCTGCTGTGTACTACTGTGCTGTGAAGCCCACAGTGACAGGAAACACCTAAACTCTGTACAAAAACCTTTGGAGCAAAGACAACACAATACTCCACAACGTCCACTAGAGGGAGTCACACTCTGTTCCACTTCAACAGGAGCTGATGATCCAGTCTAGATTGTTTCCCCTCATGAGTTCAGAAGGAAACAAAACCAGACTGGACAGAGAGTCCTTCCCTCCAGTATTTTTTTGGTGTTAAGTAATTTTTTTTTAATATATATATATATTTTTTTTTATTTTGAAGTACTTTTTTCGTATTTTCCTTTTTATAAAATATTTTTTTCGGAATTGTTTTTGTCAAATATTTCTTTTGTAGTATTTTTCCGTATTTTGTTGTATTTTTCTTTTCTTCAAATATTTTTTTGTATTTTCTTTTTCGATAAAATATTTTTTTCATATTTATTTTTTGCCAAATATTTTTTTCGGATTTTATTTTAGATGAAATAATTATTTTTGGTCAAATATTTTTTCTGATTTTTTTTGGTCAAATATTTTTTTGTATTTTGTTTTTTTGTCAAATATTTTTTTCTGATTTATTTTTGAACTAATTGATTTTTTTTGTCAAGTATTTTTTTGTATTTTATTTAGTCAAGTATTTTTTTCAAATCATTTTTTCACAAAGACACAAATCTGGATGTCATCACTTTATCACTAATAACTGCTCAACAATATATCTGAGTGCAAGCAACAATATCTCTGAGTTTAGTCAACAATATATCGGGAGTGAACGTGTCTCTGTGTGTGCTAATAAGCATGTACATGTGCATAGGTGTGTGCGCATAACCATGTGCTCAAACTTGACCAAAATCAGTCCTGGATAATATTTGACGCTGAGCTTTCTTTTCATCATCAGCTGATTTAACATAATGTTGTCTCTACTTTAGGAGGTGATCCATCCTTTAAATCATCACAGCTACCGTTCTGTAACTCCTGTTATAAACACCAGAAAAAGAAGAAGTTCCCTCCTCCAGCTGGTCCAAAATGCTGCTACCAGTCTGTTAACCAGGAGGAAGTGGAACTGAGAGAAGGTCAAATCCAGATCTTAGAGGAGACGGAGAGATTCAGGGAGGAGCTAAGATGTTACTGAACTATAGAAGAGAGAGGAACTTCTATATTCAGCAGAGTTCAATACACAAACCATCAACATTACCTTCATTCAACATGCTCTCATTGGACTGTTATGGACTTTCTCTACTGTTTGTCACTATTCTAACAGGTACGCTAGATTCTGCTGTTTTAAAAACAACTTGAACTCCAATGTTTCATAAATGGGATTCATTTCTTGAGAGTTCTGTAACATAATAAATAACAGAGTTGTCTCTTCCTTCAGGTGTCAGCTGTGAAGAACTCACTACAATCAAGAATGAAAAGTCCAGTTTAGAAGACAGCACTGTTACTCTGTCCTACACATACTCTGAAAAAACCAACTGGTAGTGATTATTTCTTCTGGTATCGACAATATCCAGGAAAACCACCAGAGTTCATCATCTCACACTCTTCTTCAGGAGAAGTAGGAATTTTTAAAGTCACTGGACTGAAGATTAAAGTGGATCAGAACCAGAAGCAAATCCATCTGATCATCTCCTCTGCTGCAGTGTCAGACTCTGCTGTGTACTACTGTGCTGTGAAGCCCACAGTGACAGGAAACACCAAAACTCTGTACAAAAACCTTTGGAGCAAAGACAACACAATACTCCACAACGTCCACTAGAGGGCCACATTATCCAGTAGGAGGTGCACTACTCGTGCACTGTGTTCAACCATTCAGTCAATCACAAGTGCTGCTGTGAAGAGAACAATTGTCAGACTGAATGTTGAACATCAGCTAGTTTCTCCTGTTGATTTAAACCTTGTTGTAGAGATGGAACATTGGCTGTGGATTATTCTTGCTGCTCTTTTCTTTGGTAAGATACAAACAACTCCATGTTTCCTCTCTCAACACTTTTCACTAGTAACTGAGCTGTGAGTGCTTTTAATGTTCATTATACAGAGAAGCAACAACACATCATTTCTGTTGCTATCTAGTAGCTTCTAAAGAACTCCTTCTATGGTTTAATGTGACATCAGACAGCAGTCAGTGAAAATCCAGACTATTCTAAATGTCTCTGATTGTGACTCTGTGGCTAGGTAACTCTTTAAACCTACTGATTGTTCTCCTTTAATCAATCATCTTTATTCATTCATCTCTTCCTCTGCATGTTCTCTTCTTCCCCAGAGTGTAAAGGAGAAGACAGAGTTACCCAGACAACAGGAGATGTCATCGCTACTGAAGGACACACACTCACACTGGACTGTACATTTGTGACCAGTTACCCAAGTCCCACTTTGTTCTGGTACAAACAGGAAGTTCATGATTCCCCAAAGTCTATCCTGCAACGCTACTCTGGAGCAAAGGATGCTGGAGACGTTCAGAAAGACAGAATTGATGCTACAGTCGACAAGAAATCAGTTCCTCTGAGGATCCAGAAGCTTCAGCTGTCAGACTCTGCTGTGTACTACTGTGCTCTGCAGCCCACAGTGACAGGAAACACCTAAACTCTGTACAAAAACCTTTGGAGCAAAGACAACACAATACTCCACAACGTCCACTAGAGGGAGTCACACTCTGTTCCACTTCAACAGGAGATGATGATCCAGTCTAGATTGTTTCCCCTCATGAGTTCAGAGGAAACAAAACCTGACCGGACGGAGTACTTCTCTACACTGTTTTTTTCTGTCAAGTAATTTTTTTTAAACAAGAATTTTTTCTTTTTTGTCAAATATTTCTTTTGTATTTTTGTTTTTAAAACATTTTAAAAAAAAATGTATTAAGTATTTTTTCGTATTTGCTTTTGTCCAATAATTTTTTTTTGTTAAATATTTTTTTTTTCGTCAAATATTTTTTTGTACTTTTATATTTGGTCAAGAATTTTTGGTCAAATATGTTTTTCGGATTTTTTTGGGCATTTCTTTTCTTTTCTTTTTTGGTAAAGTAATTTTTTTCGCAAATATTTGTCAGTGTTTTTTTGTCAATAATCTTTTCCGGAATTTTTTGTCAAGTATTTTCTTTTGTCAAATTTTTTAGTTTTTTTTTTGGGGTTAAACTTTTTTTTCTGATTTTGGCTTCTTTTTTTTTGTCAAATTTATTTTTGATCACGGCTACCGATAGATGTACCACATCTAAGTTGAATCATGAGGATCCCCCTAATATTACTCAGTGGATTAATGAAGTAAATTCATGTGCTCCCTTGGAAAAAATAACCTATGCTATAAGAGGTAGCCCACAGCTTTTCTTTAGGATAGGGGATCCATGGCTCACTTATATAGAATCTTCTTAACCTAACCTCTCTATGGTTTTTACTTAATTATTATTTATTATTATGATATGTGCTGTTTTCTTTTTTCTTTCTTTTTTTCCCCTTCATTTATTTAATTAATTAATTAATTTATTTAAAGTTTCTATCTTACTACCATTAATTAAATAACTGTAGTACTTATTACTTTTAATTCTAACTAACTTATGAAATTATTTTCAATATTATTTTTATGTTATTTTCTCTGTATCTTTACCTCTAGGAGTGGGAAGAAGGCTGGACCTGTCTCTGTGTGGGAGTGGGAAGTGATGTGTACGTATGTAAATATTAAATGTTAAATGTAAGATATCATTTTTTTGTATTTTGGCACCAGGGTTAATTTTTGTTACGTTTGTTATGATATTTTTGGGAAAAAAAGAATAAAAAGAATTTTCCAAAAATATATTTTTTTTTTTTAAATTTTTTTTTCAAATTTATTTTGGGGATTTGTTTTTAATCAAATAATATATCATATTATCTTTCTGACAATAACACCTGAAATATCAGTTCAGAATTTATCATTTCAAAGACACAAATGTGGACGTCATTACTTCATCTCTAATAACTGCTCACTAACCTGTTAACAGCATCATTTGTTTTCACTAAAACATTCACTGAGTGATGGATCACATGAAGGAAGAGAAGTCAGAGTTCAGAAGGAAACAAAACCAGACTGGACAGAGAGTCCTTCTCTCAGCATTTCACTGCTTTAACTGCTACACTATGAATTATGGACAATGAGCAGCTGTTGAATGTTAAATTATCCAAAAACGTAGCGAACCGTGAATCTCGTGAAGCGTTCCACCTCTAATAATCACTTTATTGATGCATCATGTGCTTTAGTGTGAGCTGACTGTGTTTCCCAGTTATTATTCATGTGCAATAAATAATGCTTTTACTGATATGGAATCCCTTCAGCTAAGGTCAAATGACATTATTCAGACAGTACATTACAGTTTCTAGTTGATCAGTTTCCCAGAAGCACACGTCTTCTGGACGTCCAAATAATGTGAATGGATTGAACGCTGATGGAAGAGTTCTCTGGCCACACCCACTGAGGTTTAACTCAACCAATGAGATTCTTTGTGTCTCCAGAGCAGAAATGTTTGAGGAACTAAAAGCCCAGTCAGCTTGATGTTGAGGAGAAGGGCTGTGCAGCAGAGAGGCTGTTTAGTTCTTTCATTCTACTGCAGTGGAACAACATCGCTCATCTGCTGTCTGTTTGGCTTTAACAACTCCAAAGACATGTTGCTTTACCTCTTTTTACTCTTCTTTACCTTTATAGGTGAGTGTTAGAACAGAGATCAACGTCTCATTGAACCTGCTGGATTAACCACACATTTCACTACTACAGCTTTATCTGAGGAAGGGAACACTTTAGAGGATAGAAAAAGACATTTGGTGGTGTTTTATCTCTAAATGATCAGAGAGGACAGAAAAAGTCTCTTGATGTCACAATCTCTTGCAGACTAACTGACATGAATAATACTCATTTTGCAGCCCTGGGTTCCATGAACAGCATAAAGCTACAAAGTACTGAAGAACATGTTGCAGAGGGCAGAGACATCAACCTGACCTGTACATATGAGGGAGGTAATATCAACAATATCCAGTGGTACCGACAATACCAGAGATCCAGACCAGAGTTCCTGCTCCACATCACTGAGGGAGGATTGATTCATCCAACTGGTTCTGGTTTCTCATCTCACATTAACAAAGCAGAGAAACATGTTGCTCTGGAGATCATCTCAGCTAAAGTGTCAGACTCTGCTGTGTACTACTGTGCTCTGCAGCCCACAGTGACAGGAAACACCTAAACTCTGTACAAAAACCTTTGGAGCAAAGACAACACAATACTCCACAACGTCCACTAGAGGGAGTCACACTCTGTTCCACTTCAACAGGAGCTGATGATCCAGTCTACATTCTTACAACAAAATCAATAAAGATAAATGACTGAAAATACTCAACACTACAAAAAACACTCATTTGTATCCAACAGTAGTGAAACATGATTTATATGAAGGTGACGGCAGCATAAGTCATTTCAGAGTTGAAGGTAGAGGAAGTGGAACTGAGAGAAGGTAAAATCCAGATCTAAGAGGAGACGGAGAGATTCAGGGAGGAGCTAAGATGTTACTGAACTATAGAAGAGAGAGGAACTTCTATATTCAGCAGAGTTCAATACACAAACCATCAACATTACCTTCATTCAACATGCTCTCATTGGACTGTTATGGACTTTCTCTACTGTTTGTCACTATTCTAACAGGTACGCTAGATTCTGCTGTTTTAAAAACAACTTGAACTCCAATGTTTCATAAATGGGATTCATTTCTTCAGAGTTCTGTAACATAATAAATAACAGAGTTGTCTCTTCCTTCAGGTGTCAGCTGTGAAGAACTCACTCCAGTCAAGAATGAAGAGTCCAGTTTAGAAGACAGCACTGTTACTCTGTCCTACACATACTCTAAAAAACCAACTGGTGGTGATTATTTCTTCTGGTATCGACAATATTCAGGAAAATCACCAGAGTTCATCATCTCTCATTCAGGAACTGGAAGAATATTGACAAGTAAAATCCCTGAACTGAAGATTAAAGTGGATCAGAACCAAATCCATCTGAACATCTCCCCTGCTACAGTGTCAGACTCTGCTGTGTACTACTGTGCTCTAGAAACACAGTGATACAAAGTGGAGAAGAGGCTGTACAAAAAGCTCAACACAGATATGGGACTACTCTTCAGAGAGGAGGGAAGTGGTATTCAAACCACAGCTTCATATCAGATGGATTCTGATCAGAGTCACTGTGGTTACAGCTGCTAATGAAATACTGGGGGGGGGGGATCCACATGAGCAGCAAATCCACATCAGGGACCAACCAAACACAACCCACCATGACAAGAGAGAGACTGATTCAGTCCTCTTGGTACCCTGTGGGTCATTAGGTCACCATGAGCTCCTTCCATTCTTCACTATCCTCTGAAAGCTGCAGATACACCCCAAATAGACCTTGAAACACTAACTACTACTACTACTACAACATAGCTTTCTGGGACTAAACAACTCTTTTGATGTCTTCCAGTCAGGTTTTCGACGAAACCACAGCACTGAGACTGCTCTTGTTAAGGTCTTCAATGACATCCGATTGAACACAGACAGTGGTAGAACTACGGTTTTAGTTTTACTGGATCTCAGTGCTGCATTCAACACGGTTGACCATAATATATTACTAGACCGACTGGAAAACTGGGTGGGTATTTCTGGCATAGCACTCAGCTGGTTTAAATCCTACCCTAACGACAGGGAGTTCTTTGTGTTCATATAGGAAATTGCAAATCTGAGCTGAACATGCGGAGTTCCCCAAGGCTCTATCTTGGGGCCTCTTTAGTTTAACATCTACATGCTCCCACTGGGTCAGATTTTGGATAACAACAACAAATAAATGACCATAACTATGCAGACGACACACAAATTTACATAACTCTATCACCAGGAGACTACAGTCCAATACAAGCACTGAGTGAGTGCATTGAACAAGTCAATAATTGGATGTGCCAGAATTTTCTTCAGCTGATCAAAGACAAAACTGAGGTCGTAGTTTTTGGAGCCAAAGAGGAAAGATTGAAGGTTAGTGCTCACCTACAATCTGTAATGTTAAAAAGCTCGGACCAAGCCAGACATCTTGGTCTAGTCATGGAGTCTGACCTGAGCTTTAACAGCCACATTAAGACAATTACAAAGACAGCCTACTATCACCTGAAGAATATAGCAAGAATTAGAGGACTGATGTCTCAGCAGGATTTGGAAAAACTAGTCCATGCATTTATCTTCAGCCGACTTGACTACTGTAACGGCGTCTTTACTGGTCTTACTGGTCTTTACTATGTTTGGAACGCTGCTGCTAGAGTCCTCACTAAGACCCAGAAAGTGGATCATATCAGTCCAGTTCTGAAGTCTCTAGACCGGCTCCCTGTCTCTCAGAGAACTGGTCTCTAAATACTCCTGCTGGTTTACACTAAAAGAACTAAATGATTTAGGGCCAAAATACATCTCTGATCTTCTGCTATGTTCTGAACCATCCAGACCTCTCAGGTCATCTGGATCAGGTCTGCTTAGTGTCCCCAGAGTCAGAACTAAACATGCAGAAGCAGCGTTCTGTTTTTAAGCACCAAATATCTGGAACAAGCTCCCAGAAACCTGCAGGACCGCTCCAACTCTGAGTTCTTTTAAATCAAAGCTTAAAACTTATCTGTTTGCTGCCTTTTATTTAACCAGATAATGATCTTATGCTGCACTATAACGTCTACTCTTGTGTGTTATATTCTATTTTAGCTTCTATCCTAGCTTTTATTTTGAGCTTGTTTTTATTTTCTAATCTTTAATGTTTTTACGTTTATATAACTGTTTTAATTATGTCTTAATGTTCTTTTGCACTTTGTCACAATGTTCTTAAATGTTTATGTAAAGCACTTTGAATTGCCCTGTTGCTGAAATGTGCTCTACAAATAAAGCTTCCTTGCCTTACAACTCTACCATGAACAGTGATGATATCTGGAGACAGAGTCACACATGAACAGCTCCACGTTTTACCAAGTCAACAACCGGTTGCTTCCACAACAACTGCAGCATCTTTGAATGTGACGTCTCACGGCTGCAGACGACCAAAAGATACCAAACTGTCCATTTACATTGAAGAGAAGAAGCAGTGTGAAGAGAGCAGAAAGAGTCACATGTTGATCACATGTTCATCCTCAGTTTACTGTCAGTCTTTGTGATCACAGATATTAAAGCAGCTTTTCTCTGTTGTGGAACAAAGTGAATGTAAAACAGGACACATGTCTCCTGAAACGTCCAATGATGAGTCCACACAACAGCGTCAGCAGTAGGAAAGGAGAGAGGCCCAAAGTGTGTTAGTGTTGTGTTGGGGCTGTGAATGAGCCCTGTCACTGTGATCAGCTTCCTCCTTCTAATCCACCAACTCAGTGTTGATGAAGACTACACAGAGAGATCACAGCCTTCTTTAGACTCAACACTGCACACATGACGCCTCTGTTCATCTCAGTGCTGCTGGCTGCTACGAGCCTCGGTAGGAACACAACTGGCTTTCTTTGCTATCCGTCCAACATTGACATGATTCTTTAACGGCACACTGATACTGTTTGTTGCTGTTTGACAGAATGCAGAGCGCAAAAAGACAACGTGCTGCAACCAGAAGGAGATGAGACTGCTGCTGAAGGAGAGGCAGTAACACTTGGCTGTCAATATAACAGCACTTCATCTAATAACTATCTGTTCTGGTACAAACAGGATGGAAACAACAGCCCCAAATTCATCCTGAGCCGCTTTAAGGTCGGCTCGGGGAAAACAGAGGACCAGGAGAGATTTTCCTCCACACTGAATTCAGACTTAAGATCAGTTCCTCTGAGGATCCAGAAGCTTCAGCTGTCTGACTCTGCTGTGTACTACTGTGCTCTGCAGCCCACAGTGACAGGAAACACCAAAACTCTGTACAAAAACCTTTGGAGCAAAGACAACACAATACTCCACAACGTCCACTAGAGGGAGTCACACTCTGTTCCACTCCAACAGGAGCTGATGATCCAGTCTAGGGTTGAAGTACCATCCATTTGCTGGATTACAGACATACCCATATGCCTCTTCTATTCACTAAAACAATAGCCCTTACCAGCTAAACTTTTTAAAGATCTCTGGTCATTGCTGGGACCAACAACGCACCTCTTGGCGAAATAATACGTAGTCATGGAATTAATTTCCACTGTTACGCTGATGATACTCAGCTGTATCTGCCTATAAAGACGGAGGATGGATCCCAAATGATTAAACTAGAGGCCTGCCTGTCTGCGGTGAAAAACTGGATGTAAAGTAATCTCTTGCTCCTAAACTGAGATCAAACTGAGATGCTGGTCTTTGGCCCTGCTCCACATAGACATCAGTTTGATCAGGTTTCAGGATCTTTAGAGAACTGGGTGATATCCCAGAGTTCAACAGTTATGAATCTTGGTGTTACGTTCCATTCAACTCTTTCTGTTGATCAGTACATTAAAGACATCACAAAGATCGCCTTCTTTCACCTACGCAACATCTCTAACATCAGGTCTTCTTTATCCATGGCTGATGCAGAGGTCCTAATTCACATCTTGGTATCATCCAGACTGGACTATTATAATGTTTTGCTATCAGGTCTGCCTCGTTCTAGTACTAGAAGTCTTCAAACTAAAACTAGAAAATGGGACCCCAGTTTAGGCTTCATTACACTGGCTCCCGATCCACGTCAGATCAGACTTTAAGGTGCTTCTGATGACCTAGAATATAGTAAATGGGCACGCTCCTTCCTACCTGCCTGATCTACTTCAACCTGATACTCCAATCAGGACTCTCCTCTCTCAGAATACAGGGCTCCTGTCTGTCCACAGAGTTAAAAAGAAGTCAGCAGGCCAAAGGGCCTTTTCTTATCGAGCCCCTCTTCCTCTGGAATAACCTCCCTATGGACATCAGACAGTCTAAATCTGTGGAGGTCTTTAAATCCAGACTCAAAACCCATCGTTTTGACCTTACTTTCTATTAGTTAGTTATTCTTTTATTATCCGGCTGCTACCAGTCTGTTAACCAGGAGGAAGTGGAACTGAGAGAAGGTGAAATCCAGATCTAAGAGGAGACGGAGAGATTCAGGGAGGAGCTAAGATGTTACTGAACTATAGAAGAGAGAGGAACTTCTGTATTCAGCAGAGTTCAATACACA
This sequence comes from Sebastes umbrosus, assembly GCF_015220745.1. Lineage (NCBI taxonomy): Eukaryota > Metazoa > Chordata > Actinopteri > Perciformes > Sebastidae > Sebastes > Sebastes umbrosus. The sequence continues at coordinate 33,960,148 of NC_051280.1, read as the reverse complement.
AACCATCAACATTACCTTCATTCAACATGCTCTCATTGGACTGTTATGGACTTTCTCTACTGTTTGTCACTATTCTAACAGGTACGTTAGATTCTGCTGTTTTAAACACAACTTGGACTCCAATGATTCATAAATGGGATTCATTTCTTCAGAGTTCTGTAACATAATAAATAACAGAGTTGTCTCTTCCTTCAGGTGTCAGCTGTGGAAAACTCACTCCAGTCAAGAATGAAGAGTCCAGTTTAGAAGACAGCACTGTTACTCTGTCCTACACATACTCTGACCTGAAACCAACTGGTAGTGATTATTTCTTCTGGTATCGACAATATCCAGGAAAACCACCAGAGTTCATCATCTCCATCTCTGGTCTTAGTGTTACAAGACCAGCAGAATCTCTGAAATCAGACACAAAGTTCTTCACTAAACTGTTTGAAGAAAAGGATGGTGTGGATCTCCAGATCTCCTCTGCTGCAGTGTCACACTCTGCTGTGTACTACTGTGCTGTGAGGCCCACAGTGACAGGAAACACCAAAACTCTGTACAAAAACCTTTGGAGCAAAGACAACACAATACTCCACAACGTCCACTAGAGGGAGTCACACTCTGTTCCACTTCAACAGGAGCTGATGATCCAGTCTAGATTGTTTCTCCTCATGAGTTCAGAAGGAAACAAAACCAGACTGGACAGAGGGTCCTTCTCTACACTATTTTTTTGTTTCAAGTAATTTTTTTTTAACAAGAATTTCTTTTTTTTTGGGTCAAGTATTTTTTTTGTATTATTTTTTGTCAAGTATTGCCCTCTCTTGAGGAACTTTACACCGCCCGCTGCTTCCGCAGAGCAGCCGGCATCCTGAAGGACCCTTCCCACCCTGGACATCAGCTGTTGGAACTTCTGCCCTCTGGTAGACGGTTCAGGTCCATCACATCACGGACTAATAGACTCAAGAACAGCTTCTACCCTAGCGTCATACGTGAGCTGAAAACTGCCAGACACTCACATAGAACTGAACGGAATGGAACTGATTTAAACACTGTCAGATTCTTGTCAGAAAACAGAACCCTTACTCAGCTTATTACATGTTTTCATCCTATCGCACTTTATATTCAGATACATTATTTCTTGTAATTTATCAACTACTGATACATGTGCAATATGTGCTCTTATTACTGTGCAATAACTCACTGCCTTGATTGTACTGTATACTGCCTTGACCATATTGTAATTGTATTGTCTGTATTGTATCATAGGTCAACATTTCTAGTTGAAGAGACATATATTTACTTATTTTATTAAGTAGTAAGATCCTAGATGGCGCTAACTACGGCTGCCTCGGCGAATTGGTGCGCTCTGTTTTTCTTGTTTTTTTGTATTTCTTTTGTTTTTTGTGAAAGTTCACGGATTGTTTTCTCTAGAGAAGACATCCTGAACCTCAGGGAATCCACCCCAGCAGATATTTTTCCCACATTTCTGGCTCCTTCAGCGGATTTAATGCACCTTTTACTTGGTGCTGTGGCCCTCGGCTGAGCGATTAAGCGCAGGAGGGGAAAGCGCTCTGGAGTGCTGAATCGCTTCAGACAGAGAGTACTGAAAACTCCGCTGCCTGCGATATTCCTCTCCAACGTGCGCTCACTGTGCAACAAAGTGGACGAGTTGCTGCTGATGGTGAGAAACAACAGAGACTTTTCCCTCTCTTCAGCCTTGTGTTTTACTGAGTCGTGGTTGTGTGGAACTATACCGGACTCTGCGCTGCAGCTTCCCGGCTTCCAGCTGTTCCGAGCCGACCGCGACCCGGAGTTATCACACAAGTCAAAAGGAGGGGGAATATGTTTCTATGTTAACGACGGCTGGTGCAAGGACGTGACAGTGCTTCTGCGGACATGTTCTCCGGATCTGGAATCCTTTTTTATCAATTGCAAACCATTTTATTCCCCCCGTGAATTCTCCTCCTTCATTCTGGTCGGTGTTTACATCCCGCCACAGGCTCACGTGGAGCTCGCGCAGTGGCAGCTTGCCGACCAGATATGGGAGGTGGAGAGAAAAAACCCGGACTCTCTTGTTATCGTTCTTGGGGACTTTAACAAAGGGAACTTATCACAGGAACTCCCAAAATACAAACAGTTTATTAAATGTCCGACCAGAGAGGAGAACACGCTGGACAAGTGCTACTGCAACATCAGTAAGGCATATCACGCCGTTCCTCGCGCTGCGCTGGGAAACTCCGACCACGTCTTGGTCCACCTCATCCCCTCTTACAGGCAGAGGGTCAAACTGGCTAGACCGGTTGTGAGGACGACTAAGAAGTGGAGCAGCGAGGTGGTGGAGGATCTGCGTGAGTGCCTGGACTGCACGGACTGGGAGATGTTTAGGACCGCCACTGACAGTCTGGACGAGTATGCAGAGGCTGTGACGTCGTATATCAGCTTCTGTGAGGACAGCTGTATACCGACGCGCACCAGGGTTCACTACAACAACGAGAAGCCCTGGTTCACAGCCAAACTCAAACAGCTTCGTTTGGTTAAGGAAGAGGCATTTAGGAGTGGTGACAGAGAGGGCTTTAAAGAGGCTAAATACGCGTTTGGCAAGGCGGTGAGGGAGGCCAAACGGCAGTGTTCAGAGAAACTACAGGAGCAGTTCTCAGCCAACGACTCAGTCTCAGTCTGGAAAGGGCTGAGGCAGATCACAAACTATAAGCCCAAACCGTCCCACTCCACGAATGACCTCCGACTGGCAAATGAGCTGAATGAGTTCTACTGCAGATTCGACAGACAAAGTACCAGTCCTGACTACATCTCCTCTCCCCCCTGCCATCAGCCACCAGCAGTTAACACTGTTAACACCAGCCCCCCCCCAGCTTTCTCCACAAGCACCGAGCCTGTGCACACCCCTCCCCCCTTCACACCTCTGTCCATCAAAGAGGGGGAAGTCAACAGGCTCTTCAAAGGACAAAACCCCCGCAAAGCAGCCGGCCCGGACTGTGTCTCACCTGCAACCCTGAAACACTGTGCAGACCAGTTTTCTCCAGTATTTACAGGGATTTTCAACACATCACTGGAAAGCTGCAGGGTGCCGGCCTGCTTCAAAGCCTCCACCATCATCCCGGTCCCCAAGAAGCCAAGGATCACAGGTCTTCAGGACTACGGACCCGTTGCCCTGACCTCCGTTATAATGAAGACCTTTGAACGCCTTGTGCTCCACCACCTAAAGACTATCACCAACCCCGTGCTGGACCCACTGCAGTTCGCCGACAGACCTAACAGATCTGTAGACGACGCAGTAAATTTAGCCCTCCACTACATCCTCCAGCACCTGGACTCCCCTGGCTCCTATGCCAGGATCCTGTTTGTGGACTTCAGCTCCGCATTCAACACCATCAGCCCAGTTCTGCTACAGGACAAGCTTTCCCTGCTGAGCGTGCCTGACTCCACCTGCAGGTGGATCACTGACTTTCTATCTGACAGGAGTCAGCACGTAAGGCTGGGGAAGCAAGTCTCCGACACCCAGACCATCAGCACCGGTGCCCCCCAAGGCTGCGTTCTCTCCCCACTGCTCTTCTCCCTGTACACCAACGGCTGCACCTCCAGACACCAATCTGTCAGGCTCCTTAAATTTGCGGACGACACCACCCTCATCGGCCTCATCTCCGAGGGTGATGAGTCTGCCTACAGATGGGAGGTTGACCATCTGGTATCCTGGTGCAGCCAGAACCACATGGAGCTGAACGCTCTGAAGACAGTGGAGATGACAGGACTTCAGGAGGAACTCAGCCCCGCTCCCCCCCCTCATCCTGCGCGGCTCCCCAGTTAACACGGTGGAGTCGTTCCGTTTCCTGGGCACGACCATCGCCCGGGACCTCAAGTGGGACCTAAACATCAGCTCCCTCATCAGTAAGGCCCAGCAGAGGATGTACTTCCTGAGGCAGTTGAAGAAATTCAACCTGCCACAGACTATGATGGTGCACTTCTACTCGGCCATCATCGAGTCCATTCTCACCTCCTCCATCACCGTCTGGTTCGCCGCTGCCACCGCCAGAGACAAGGCCAGGCTGCAGCGGATCATCCTTGCTGCAGAGAAGGCCAACCTTCCCTCCCTCCAGGAGCTGTACACCTCCAGGACCTAAAGGAGGGCAGGGAAGATTGTGGCCGACCCCTCCCATCCCGGACACCATCTCTTTCAGACTTTACCATCTGGCAGGAGGTTAAGGTCCATCAGGACCATCAGGACCAAAACCTCACGCCACAAAAACAGCTTTTTCCCCATGGCAGTGGGGCTCTCCAACAGCCCCTCCTCCCCCCTGTGACTGTCTCCCCCCCAACCCCCTACCCCGACACTGAATATCCCCCTCTCTCATACACTCTCAATACCACCCCCTACAGTATCCCTCTCTCTCCCTCTCTCTCCCTCTGATACCTGATTGTTTTGTTTGCACACCGGCAATATTTGCACTATCTGATTATATCATGTTTGTTTTTATAGCTTATTTTGTAATTCGTACATTTTTATTCTTATTTTATTCTAACGTTTTATCTATTTCTTTGTTATTATACTATTTGTCTCGCACCAACAAAGCCAAAGAAAATTCCTCGTGTATACCCCTTATACCTGGCAATAAACACCTTTCTGATTCTGATTCTAGTTTATTATTCAGACAGTACATTACAGTTTCTAGTTGATCAGTTTCCCAGAAGCACACGTCTTCTGGACGTCCAAATAATGTGAATGGATTGAACGCTGATGGAAGAGTTCTCTGGCCACACCCACTGAGGTTTAACTCAACCAATGAGATTCTTTGTGTCTCCAGAGCAGAAATGTTTGAGGAACTAAAAGCCCAGTCAGCTTGATGTTGAGGAGAAGGGCTGTGCAGCAGAGAGGCTGTTTAGTTCTTTCATTCTACTGCAGTGGAACAACATCGCTCATCTGCTGTCTGTTTGGCTTTAACAACTCCAAAGACATGTTGCTTTACCTCTTTTTACTCTTCTTTACCTTTATAGGTGAGTGTTAGAACAGAGATCAACGTCTCATTGAACCTGCTGGATTAACCACACATTTCACTACTACAGCTTTATCTGAGGAAGGGAACACTTTATAGGATAGAAAAAGACATTTGGTGGTGTTTTATCTCTAAATGATCAGAGAGGACAGAAAAAGTCTCTTGATGTCACAATCTCTTGCAGACTAACTGACATGAATAATACTCATTTTGCAGCCCTGGGTTCCATGAACAGCATAAATCCACAAAGTACTGAAGAACATGTTGCAGAGGGCAGAGACATCAACCTGACCTGTACATATGAGGGAGGTAATATCAACAATATCCAGTGGTACCGACAATACCAGAGATCCAGACCAGAGTTCCTGCTCTACATCACCGAGGGAGGATTGATTCATCCAACTGGTTCTGGTTTCTCAGCTCACATTAACAAAGCAGAGAAACATGTTGATCTGGAGATCATCTCAGCTAAAGTGTCACACTCTGCTGTGTACTACTGTGCTCTGCAGCCCACAGTGACAGGAAACACCTAAACTCTGTACAAAAACCTTTGGAGCAAAGACAACACAATACTCCACAACGTCCACTAGAGGGAGTCCCACTCTGTTCCACTTCAACAGGAGCTGATGATCCAGTCTACATTGTTTTATTCAACAGTAACTGGTGATAATGAGCTGTTGTGGGATATTATTTATATGAACAATAGCTCATCATAACTGAGTAGAACAGCTGATCCTCTGATATCTAATAGAGCTCAGATTAAACTCTGGAGGTCAGTAATTTAGTGAGGAACTCTCTGATATATTCATAACTGACTAAATGTGAAACTATTTAAAAAATGCCACCATCATATCGGAGTAGGGATGATATCGATAAATGGACGATCCATTAATCGTTCGTTAAGAACTCGATCAAACGGGTGAAATGTAATGGATCTCTCAAATAAAGATGTGAAATATGAACAAGGTGTAGTTACATTCTAGATATCAGTAGGATGGAGGATTATTAAAGCATGTTTCAATGACTCTCATTCACCACCAGAGGGCGCTGGGAGAGGTGGTGGAGGTGGCCACGGCGAACCCACAGGCTGAAAGCGATGAACCCGACAGAGACGCTCGGTCAACGGCGTCAGGAGCTGTGGCCGTGAGTCGGGCCTCCGCCGTGGCTCTGGCTGGCTGCGTGGACACGGAGGTTGACAACGTTTTACGGGACATTGTTCATCCTTGGATACAAAGTCGACAGACTGGTGGAAAGTCAAAGCTGGCAGACCAGAACGTCTGCATACATGCAACATCATACCATCCGACAGGATGTTTACCAGAACTGTTCAGGTCCAAGCTTCATTCACAACGTTCACATCTGAATTATTATTAATAACTTACAGAAACATTGCCTGCAGTAGTCCTTCTGTCTCTCTCTGTCGCTACGCTCATTCTCTGTAATTGTCTCAATCCTCAGTCCAAAAGTCAAAAAGATGGATGTAATCATTTCTAAAAATTCACACCATGTTTTTATCTAACCAAACATTCTGCTTCAGTCTATATTTGTTGGCGTTTAGCCTTTCAAAGCCAGTTTACTGTCCCTCATACACCTTTATTAACGGGGCGGGCTAGCAGCGATCTAACAGCACCAAGAACAAGAAGAACAGGCAGAAATCACAACACTGACAGTCGGAGAAGATTGTTAGCTTCTTGTTGCAGCGTTACATTTAGTTGTTTCTGAGCGTCTTTCTTATTAAACTAGGATATATGTTAGCGGATATTATTTAAATGAGCACACTCCTCATGTAATCTAATATTGAATATTATTCAGTGTGTTCAATATGTCTAGGCCTCTACATCTTTATATTTCAGAGACTATACAATGCTGTCAGACAATATGTAATATGTTGCTGTGGAGATAAAGCTTTGATTGAGGAAAAATAACACATTTGGTATTGTTTGGTCGACGCACAATTTGTATGTTTTTATAGTTACATTTAATTGATTGATTGTTAATGTTACCAGTGATCGATCAATGAAAGTGCTTACAATTTGCAACATTATATTGGAATAAAATATTCAATATCAGAAACACATGGTGATCGTATCTAACAGTGAGTCAATATATTAACTGTGATATTGAACTCCACTATTGACCAATCACACAATGTGAATCAAGTATCTCCATAAACTGGTCGTCATCACATACTCTTTGTAAGATTTCTTGTGGTGTACCACAGGGTTCAATCCTAGGTCCACTCAATTTACATTTATTATTATATTAATATGTGACCAATGAGCTCCTCCAGCTGGTCCAAAATACTGCTACCAGTCTATTAACCAGGAGGAAGTAGAACTGAGAGAAGGTCAAATCCAGATCTAAGAGGAGACGGAGAGATTCAGGGAGGAGCTAAGATGTTACTGAACTATAGAAGAGAGAGGAACTTCTATATTCAGCAGAGTTCAATACACAAACCATCAACATTACCTTCATTCAACATGCTCTCATTGGACTGTTATGGACTTTCTCTACTGTTTGTCACTATTCTAACAGGTACGCTAGATTCTGCTGTTTTAAAAACAACTTGAACTCCAATGTTTCATAAATGGGATTCATTTCTTCAGAGTTCTGTAACATAATAAATAACAGAGTTGTCTCTTCCTTCAGGTGTCAGCTGTGGAGAACTCACTCCAGTCAAGAATGAAGAGTCCAGTTTAGAAGACAGCACTGTTACTCTGTCCTACACATACTCTGAAAAACCAACTGGTAGTGATTATTTCTTCTGGTATCGACAATATCCAGGAAAACCACCAGAGTTCATCGTCTCACAAACTATTAAAGTGAGTGGACTGAAGATTGAAGTGGATCAGAACCAGAACCAAATCCATCTGATCATCTCCTCTGCTGCAGTGTCAGACTCTGCTGTGTACTACTGTGCTGTGAGGCCCACAGTGACAGGAAACACCAAAACTCTGTACAAAAACCTTTGGAGCAAAGACAACACAATACTCCACAACGTCCACTAGAGGGAGTCACACTCTGTTCCACTTTAAGACGATAACACAACAAATGCTCCAACAACTCAACCAACATCATCATCATCCAATAAAGCTGTTCTTTCTCTGCTGTTTCACCCTGAAAGCTCAAACTGGTTCTCACAACATGACAGTTTGATCCAGAGGACATATTACTAGACGCACAATGATCCCTGATTAGTGAAGCCTCTCTTAAAGGAGCCACATCGACATGAAAAGATCCTCAGTAATGACAGGCCTACATCTAATCTACCCTTTATCAGCAAAGATCGGACCGTACAGTGTGATCACTCAGGTCGTGGCTGATGATCGGACCGTACAGTGTGATCACTCAGGTCGTGGCTGATGATCGGACCGTACAGCGTGATCACTCAGGTCGTGGCTGATGATCGGACCGTACAGCGTGATCACTCAGGTCGTGGCTGATGATCGGACCGTACAGCGTGATCACTCAGGTCGTGGCTGATGATCGGACCATACAGCGTGATCACTCAGGTCGTGGCTGGTGATCAGACCGTACAGTGTGATCACTCAGGTCGTGGCTGATGATCGGACCATACAGTGTGATCACTCAGGTCGTGGCTGATGATCCGACCGCACAGTGTGATCACTCAGGTCGTGGCTGATGATCCGACCGTACAGTGTGATCACTCAGGTCGTGGCTGATGATCGGACCGTACAGTAGGAGCTACACAACATTTCAATATTAAGAAAATGGCTTGTTGAGAACCAACAATGTCGTTACTGAAGCTATTTTTATCTCATCTTTATATGTACTTGGACTTTATCTGCTCAGGTTGTTTAACTGTACTAAATATGCTTTATACCACTGTAGTATGTTCTGACCTGTTGTATTATTTTTATTTTTCAATTATTAGTATTCTACTCGGCTACATTTACATCTGTTTGAATGTTCAACATTGTCCCTTTTCAAATGAAAATGAAATGAAAGGATATGATAAGTAGGGATGAGATCAGGTTGTTCAGTCTGATGATGATGATGATGATGATGATGATGATGATAATGATGATGATGATGATGATAATGATGATGATGATGATGATGATGATGATGATGATGATGATGATGATAATGATGATGATGATGATGATGATGTCAACAGACCACAGCAGGAGGAAGAGCTCCACAGCTGAATATGAACAGCTTCATGTTGGCAGTGAAGAGCTGCTGTGTTCTCTTTAGTGTTCATTCACAACTAGTGAAAGTAATGCAGCTCTTTTTAGTTTGGATGATGATGTTCACGTTTCATCCTGGTAAGTCAACTTCTACCATTGAAGGCAGTTTAAAGAAATACAAATGTCCTGGTGAAATCTCTCTTTGTTCTCTTCAGGATCCTCGGAGGATTTAGTGAAACCATTTAAAGATGTAATGCCGGCGTTGGAAGGAGACAATGTGACTCTCTCCTGCAGCTATTCAGGCTCTGTACAAAACCTCTACTGGTATCAACACAAGTCCAGTTCATCTCCACAGCTTCTCATCACGGATTATTCAGAGGACACAGCAGGGTTGTCTTTTACACATGACAGAAATACTAAAGAGTTTCATCTGATCATCTCCTCTGCTGCAGTGTCAGACTCTGCTGTGTACTACTGTGCTCTGCGGCCCACAGTGACAGGAAACACCTAAACTCTGTACAAAAACCTTTGGAGCAAAGACAACACAATACTCCACAACGTCCACTAGAGGGAGTCACACTCTGTTCCACTTCAACAGGAGCTGATGATCCAGTCTAGATTGTTTCCCCTCATGAGTTCAGAAGGAAACAAAACCAGACTGGACAGAGAGTCCTTCCCTCCAGTATTTTTTTGGTGTTAAGTAATTTTTTTTTAATATATATATATATTTTTTTTTATTTTGAAGTACTTTTTTCGTATTTTCCTTTTTATAAAATATTTTTTTCGGAATTGTTTTTGTCAAATATTTCTTTTGTAGTATTTTTCCGTATTTTGTTGTATTTTTCTTTTCTTCAAATATTTTTTTGTATTTTCTTTTTCGATAAAATATTTTTTTCATATTTATTTTTTGCCAAATATTTTTTTCGGATTTTATTTTAGATGAAATAATTATTTTTGGTCAAATATTTTTTCTGATTTTTTTTGGTCAAATATTTTTTTGTATTTTGTTTTTTTGTCAAATATTTTTTTCTGATTTATTTTTGAACTAATTGATTTTTTTGTCAAGTATTTTTTGTATTTTATTTAGTCAAGTATTTTTTTCAAATAATTTTTTCACAAAGACACAAATCTGGATGTCATCACTTTATCACTAATAACTGCTCAACAATATATCTGAGTGCAAGCAACAATATCTCTGAGTTTAGTCAACAATATATCAGGAGTGAACGTGTCTCTGTGTGTGCTAATAAGCATGTACATGTGCATAGATGTGTGCGCATAACCATGTGCTCAAACATGACCAAAATCAGTCTGGGATAATATTTGACGCTGAGCTTTCTTTTCATCATCAGCTGATTTAACATAATGTTGTCTCTACTTTAGGAGGTGATCCATCCTTTAAATCATCACAGCTACCGTTCTGTAAGTCCTGTTATAAACACCAGAAAAAGAAGAAGTTCCCTCCTCCAGCTGGTCCAAAATGCTGCTACCAGTCTGTTAACCAGGAGGAAGTGGAACTGAGAGAAGGTCAAATCCAGATCTAAGAGGAGACGGAGAGATTCAGGGAGGAGCTAAGATGTTACTGAACTATAGAAGAGAGAGGAACTTCTATATTCAGCAGAGTTCAATACACAAACCATCAACATTACCTTCATTCAACATGCTCTCATTGGACTGTTATGGACTTTCTCTACTGTTTGTCACTATTCTAACAGGTACGCTAGATTCTGCTGTTTTAAAAACAACTTGAACTCCAATGTTTCATAAATGGGATTCATTTCTTCAGAGTTCTGCAACATAATAAATAACAGAGTTGTCTCTTCCTTCAGGTGTCAGCTGTGAAGAACTCACTACAGTCAATAATGAAGAGTCCAGTTTAGAAGACAGCACTGTGACTCTGTCCTACACATACTCTAAACTGAAACCTAGTGATGAGTTTTACTGGTATCGACAACATCCAGGAAAACCACCAGAGTTCATCATCTCCCATTTAGGAACTGGAAGTATAATTAATCATCCAATCCCTGAACTGAAGATTAAAGTGGATCAGAACCAGAAGCAAATCCATCTGAACATCTCCTCTGCTGCAGTGTCAGACTCTGCTGTGTACTACTGTGCTGTGAGGCCCACAGTGACAGGAAACACCAAAACTCTGTACAAAAACCTTTGGAGCAAAGACAACACAATACTCCACAACGTCCACTAGAGGGCCACATTATCCAGTAGGAGGTGCACTACTCGTGCACTGTGTTCAACCATTCAGTCAATCACAAGTGCTGCTGTGAAGAGAACAATTGTTAGACTGAATGTTGAACATCAGCTAGTTTCTCCTGTTGATTTAAACCTTGTTGTAGAGATGGAACATTGGCTGTGGATTATTCTTGCTGCTCTTTTCTTTGGTAAGATACAAACAACTCCATGTTGTGATTCTTTTCTCCAGGTTGATAGAAAGTGGAGTGTTTGTGTCCACAGAGTAACACTGTCCAGTTGTCTTCTCCTCTCAGCCTCATCAACAATCAGTCAGTCTAATGGCTTCATTTTCTCTACTTTTTCCAGGACTAATAGCTGGAGACCAAATCTCTCCTGTAGAAGATGAGCTCAGTAAAAGAGAAGGAGAATCTGTCTCACTCAGATGTGACTATGAGACAACTTCACAACGTGTTTACCTTCATTGGTACAGACATCATGGTGACCATCAGGCTCCTCAGTTTATACTCTGGAAAGGAGCAAGAAGAAACACAGATGAGTATATTCCTGATAAACGATATCAATGTGAAACAGGGTTCAACTCAACTGAAGTGACCATTAGCAGACTAACCCTGGCAGACACAGCTCTCTACTACTGTGCTCTAGAAACACAGTGATACAAAGTGGAGAAGAGGCTGTACAAAAAGCTCAACACAGATATGGGACTACTCTTCAGAGAGGAGGGAAGTGGTATTCAAACCACAGCTTCATATCAGATGGATTCTGATCAGAGTCACTGTGGTTACAGCTGCTAATGAAACACTGGGGGGGGGGGGGGGATCCACATGAGCAGCAAATCCACATCAGGGACCAACCAAACACAACCCACCATGACAAGAGAGAGACTGATTCAGTCCTCTTGGTACCCTGTGGGTCATTAGGTCACCATGAGCTCCTTCCATTCTTCACTATCCTCTGAAAGCTGCAGATACACCCCAAATAGACCCTGAGACACTAACTACTACAACTCTACCATGAATAGTGATATCTGGAGACAGAGTCACACATTAACAGCTCCACTTTTTACCAAGTCAACAATCAGTTGTTTCCACAACAACTGCAGCATCTTTGAATGTGACGTCTCACGGCTGCAGACGACCAAAAGATACCAAACTGTCCATTTACATTGAAGAGAAGAAGCAGTGTGAAGAGAGCAGAAAGAGTCACATGTTGATCACATGTTCATCCTCAGTTTACTGTCAGTCTTTGTGATCACAGATATTAAAGCAGCTTTTCTCTGTTGTGGAACAAAGTGAATGTAAAACAGGACACATGTCTCCTGAAACGTCCAATGATGAGTCCACACAACAGCGTCAGCAGTAGGAAAGGAGAGAGGCCCAAAGTGTGTTAGTGTTGTGTTGGGGCTGTGAATGAGCCCTGTCACTGTGATCAGCTTCCTCCTTCTAATCCACCAACTCAGTGTTGATGAAGACTACACAGAGAGATCACAGCCTTCTTTAGACTCAACACTGCACACATGACGCCTCTGTTCATCTCAGTGCTGCTGGCTGCTACGAGCCTCGGTAGGAACACAACTGTCTTTCTTTGCTATCCGTCCAACATTGACATGATTCTTTAACGGCACACTGATACTGTTTGTTGCTGTTTGACAGAATGCAGAGCGCAAAAAGACAACGTGCTGCAACCAGAAGGAGATGAGACTGCTGCTGAAGGAGAGGCAGTAACACTTGGCTGTCAATATAACAGCACTTCATCTAATCACTATCTGTTCTGGTACAAACAGGATGGAAACAACAGCCCCAAATTCATCCTGAGCCGCTTTAAGGTCGGCTCGGGGAAAACAGAGGACCAGGAGAGATTTTCATCCACACTGAATTCAGACTTAAGATCAGTTCCTCTGAGGATCCAGAATCTTCAGCTGTCAGACTCTGCTGTGTACTACTGTGCTCTGCAGCCCACAGTGACAGGAAACACCAAAACTCTGTACAAAAACCTTTGGAGCAAAGACAACACAATACTCCACAACGTCCACTAGAGGGAGTCACACTCTGTTCCACTCCAACAGGAGCTGATGATCCAGTCTAGATTGTTTCTCCTCATGAGTTCAGAAGGAAACAAAACCAGACTGGACAGAGGGTCCTTCTCTACACTATTTTTTTGTTTCAAGTAATTTTTTTTTAACAAGAATTTCTTTTTTTTTGTGTCAAGTATTTTTTTTGTATTATTTTTTGTCAAGTATTGCCCTCTCTTGAGGAACTTTACACCGCCCGCTGCTTCCGCAGAGCAGCCGGCATCCTGAAGGACCCTTCCCACCCTGGACATCAGCTGTTGGAACTTCTGCCCTCTGGTAGACGGTTCAGGTCCATCACATCACGGACTAATAGACTCAAGAACAGCTTCTACCCTAGCGTCATACGTGAGCTGAAATCTGCCAGACACTCACATAGAACTGAACGGAATGGAACTGATTTAAACACTGTCAGATTCTTGTCAGAAAACAGAACCCTTACTCAGCTTATTACATGTTTTCATCCTATCGCACTTTATATTCAGATACATTATTTCTTGTAATTTATCAACTACTGATACATGTGCAATATGTGCTCTTATTACTGTGCAATAACTCACTGCCTTGATTGTACTGTATACTGCCTTGACCATATTGTAATTGTATTGTCTGTATTGTATCATAGGTCAACATTTCTAGTTGAAGAGACATATATTTACTTATTTTATTAAGTAGTAAGATCCTAGATGGCGCTAACCACGGCTGCCTCGGCGAATTGGTGCGCTCTGTTTTTCTTGTTTTTTTGTATTTCTTTTGTTTTTTGTGAAAGTTCACGGATTGTTTTCTCTAGAGAAGACATCCTGAACCTCAGGGAATCCACCCCAGCAGATATTTTTCCCACATTTCTGGCTCCTTCAGCGGATTTAATGCACCTTTTACTTGGTGCTGTGGCCCTCGGCTGAGCGATTAAGCGCAGGAGGGGAAAGCGCTCTGGAGTGCTGAATCGCTTCAGACAGAGAGTACTGAAAACTCCGCTGCCTGCGATATTCCTCTCCAACATGTGCTCACTGTGCAACAAAGTGGACGAGTTGCTGCTGATGGTGAGAAACAACAGAGACTTTTCCCTCTCTTCAGCCTTGTGTTTTACTGAGTCATGGTTGTGTGGAACTATACCGGACTCTGCGCTGCAGCTTCCCGGCTTCCAGCTGTTTCGAGCCGACTGCGACCCGGAGCTATCACACAAGTCAAAAGGAGGGGGAATATGTTTCTATGTTAACGACGGCTGGTGCAAGGACGTGACAGTGCTTCTGCGGACATGTTCTCCGGATCTGGAATCCTTTTTTATCAATTGCAAACCATTTTATTCGCCCCGTGAATTCTCCTCCTTCATTCTGGTCGGTGTTTACATCCCGCCACAGGCTCATGTGGAGCTCGCGCAGCGGCTGCTTGCCGACCAGATATGGGAGGTGGAGAGAAAAAACCCGGACTCTCTTGTTATCGTTCTTGGGGACTTTAACAAAGGGAACTTATCACAAGAACTCCCAAAATATAAACAGTTTATTAAATGTCCGACCAGAGAGGAGAACACGCTGGACAAGTGCTACTGCAACATCAGTAAGGCATATCACGCCGTTCCCCGCGCTGCGCTGGGAAACTCCGACCACGTCTTGGTCCACCTCATCCCCTCTTACAGGCAGAGGGTCAAACTGGCTAGACCGGTTGTGAGGACGACCAAGAAGTGGAGCAGCGAGGTGGTGGAGGATCTGCGTGAGTGCCTGGACTGTACGGACTGGGAGATGTTTAGGACCGCCACTGACAGTCTGGACGAGTATGCAGAGGCTGTGACGTCGTATATCAGCTTCTGTGAGGACAGCTGTATACCGACGCGCACCAGGGTTCACTATAACAACGAGAAGCCCTGGTTCACAGCCAAACTCAAACAGCTTCGTTTGGTTAAGGAAGAGCCATTTAGGAGTGGTGACAGGGAGGGCTTTAAAGAGGTTAAATACGCATTTGGCAAGGCGGTGAGGGAGGCCAAATGGCAGTATTCAGAGAAACTACAGGAGCAGTTCTCAGCCAACGACTCAGCCTCAGTCTGGAAAGGGCTGAGGCAGATCACAAACTATAAGCCCAAACCGTCCCACTCCACGAATGACCTCCGACTGGCAAATGAGCTGAATGAGTTCTACTGCAGATTCGACAGACAAAGTACCAGTCCTGACTACATCTCCTCTCCCCCCAGCCATCAGCCACCAGCAGTTAACACTGTTAACACCAGCCCCCCCCAGCTTTCTCCACAAGCACCCAGCCTGTGCACACCCCTCCCCCCCTTCACACCTCTGTCCATCAAAGAGGGGGAAGTCAACAGGCTCTTCAAAGGACAAAACCCCCGCAAGGCAGCCGGCCCAGACGCTGTCTCACCTGCAACCCTGAAACACTGTGCAGACCAGTTGTCTCCAGTATTTACAGGGATTTTCAACACATCACTGGAAAGCTGCAGGGTGCCGGCCTGCTTCAAAGCCTCCACCATCATCCCGGTCCCCAAGAAGCCAAGGATCACAGGTCTTCAGGACTACAGACCCGTCGCCCTGACCTCCGTTATAATGAAGACCTTTGAACGCCTTGTGCTCCACCACCTAAAGACTATCACCAACCCCCTGCTGGACCCACTGCAGTTCGCCTACAGACCTAACAGATCTGTAGACGACGCAGTAAATTTAGCCCTCCACTACATCCTCCAGCACCTGGACTCCCCTGGCTCCTATGCCAGGATCCTGTTTGTGGACTTCAGCTCCGCATTCAACACCATCAGCCCAGCTCTGCTACAGGACAAGCTTTCCCTGCTGAGCGTGCCTGACTCCACCTGCAGGTGGATCACAGACTTTCTATCTGACAGGAGTCAGCACGTAAGGCTGGGGAAGCAAGTCTCCGACACCCTGACTATCAGCACCGGTGCCCCCCAAGACTGCGTTCTCTCCCCACTGCTCTTCTCCCTGTACACCAACGGCTGCACCTCCAGACACCAATCTGTCAGGCTCCTTAAGTTTGCAGACGACACCACCCTCATCGGCCTCATCTCCGAGGGTGATGAGTCTGCCTACAGATGGGAGGTTGACCATCTGGCATCCTGGTGCAGCCAGAACCACATGGAGCTGAACGCCCTGAAGACAGTGGAGATGACAGTGGACTTCAGGAGGAACTCAGCCCCGCTCCCCCCCCTCATCCTGCGCGGCTCCCCAGTTAACACGGTGGAGTCGTTCCGTTTCCTGGGCACGACCATCGCCCGGGACCTCAAGTGGGACCTAAACATCAGCTCCCTCATCAGTAAGGCCCAGCAGAGGATGTACTTCCTGAGGCAGTTGAAGAAATTCAACCTGCCACAGACCATGATGGTGCACTTCTACTCGGCCATCATCGAGTCCATCCTCACCTCCTCCATCACCGTCTGGTTCGCCGCTGCCACCGCCAAGGACAAGGCCAGGCTGCAGCGGGTCATCCTTGCTGCAGAGAAGGCCAACCTTCCCTCCCTCCAGGAGCTGTACACCTCCAGGACCTGAAGGAGGGCAGGGAAGATTGTGGCCGACCCCTCCCATCCTGGACACCATCTATTTCAGACTTTACCATCTGGCAGGAGGTTAAGGTCCATCAGGACCAAAACCTCACGCCACAAAAACAGTTTTTTCCCCATGGCAGTGGGGCTCTCCAACAGCCCCTCTTCCCCCCAACAGCCCCTCCTCCCCCCAACAGCCCCTCCTCCCCCCTGTGACTGTCTCTCCCTCACACACACACTACTGCCCCCCCCCCAACCCTCTACCCCGACACTGACTCTCCCCCTCTCTCATACACTCTCAATACCACCCCCTACAGTATCCCTCTCTCTCCCTCTCTCTCCCTCTGATACCTGATTGTTTTGTTTGCACACCGGCAATATTTGCACTATCTGATTATATCATGTTTGTTTTTATAGCTTATTTTGTAAATTGTACATTTTTATTCTTATTTTATTCTAACGTTTTATCTATTTCTTTGTTATTATACTATTTGTCTCGCACCAGCCAAAGAAAATTCCTCGTGTATACCCCTTACACCTGGCAATAAACACCTTTCTGATTCTGATTCTGATTCTGATTCTGATTCTGATTCTAGTTTAGGTTAAGCTTGTATTGGACAAAGGTTTTATCTTATCTTTTATACTATATATTATGTGTGATTGCACAATCAGGACTGCTTCACATTTCGCTGTACTCTGTGTAGTGTCAATAAAGGAATCTTGAATCTTCAGCTAAGGTCAAATGACATTATTCAGACAGTACATTACAGTTTCTAGTTGATCAGTTTCCCAGAAGCACACGTCTTCTGGACGTCCAAATAATGTGAATGGATTGAACGCTGATGGAAGAGTTCTCTGGCCACACCCACTGAGGTTTAACCCTCCTATTGTCTTCCCTTCGACCATGCAACTTTTGTCCTCCCGGGTCAAAATTTTACACTTATTTTTAGAATTTATGGTCAATAAATCAAATTTTTATGAAAATATACCTATTTTTTTAATTTTAAAAAAGCAGAATTTTGACTATAGTTATTATCAGAGTAACATAATGTTGATGGATTATCACAGGCTGGTATATGTCAAAGTTTAGAAAAAAAATTTTTTTGAAACCATTTCAATTTTTTGAATGGCAGCAAATAGTGACACCTATTGTCCTCCCGGGTCAAAATTGACCCGGTCTGGTTTGACTGTTTATAAAGCATAAACTATAAATTATCACCCAATTTTGTGTTTCACCTTTTTGGCCAACTTCATTCCAACTTGTTACCGCAAGTTTTACACTTTTTTTTTTAAATTAGGGTTAATAAACCTAATTTCCGTGAAATTTTACCTATTTTTTGAGTAAAAATAAGCAGAAATTATGACTATAGTTATTATCAGAGTAACATAATGTTGATGGATTATCACAGGCTGGTATATGTCAAAGTTTAGTCAAAAAATTTTTTTGAAACCATTTCAATTTTTTGAATGGCAGCAAATAGTGACACCTATTGTCCTCCCGGGTCAAATTTGACCCGGTCTGGTTTGACTGTTTATGAAGCATAAACTATAAATTATCAGCCAATTTTGTGTTACACCTTTTTAGCCAACTTCATTCCAACTCATTACCACGAGTTTTACACTTTTTTTTTTAATTTATGGTCAATAAATCTAATTTATAGGAAATTATACCTAATTTTTGAGTAAAAAGACCCAGAAATTATGAATTATTTGGACTTTACTCAAAATTGTAGGAACATATTTTGATGGATTATCACAGACTGGTATATGTCAAAGATTAGTCAGAATGTTATAAATATTATAATATTCAATGACAGCACATAATGACACCTTTTTAGCCAACTTCATTTCAACTCATAACCACAAGTTTTACAGCTCTTTTTGGAATGTATGGTCAATAAGCCTCATTTACATGAAATTATACCACCTGTTTTTGAGTAAGATAAGCAGAAATTTAGTTATTTTGGATTATCACAGACTGGTATCTGTATGGAGTGTTGATTCTGCATGTAAACAGAAATTAACGCTACGCTTCCGCAAGATGCAATATGCACATGAACAGTAGGGGCAGTGTAGGGGCAGTATGGTGATGTCTGTGACAGGGTCAGGGGTCAGTAGGCACGTCAGCAGTGACAACAATGGCAGAAAGTTTTGAAGACAAGCTAATAGACCAAGTCCACAATGACCTGCATCTGTACAATGTGTCATTACTGCTGCACAGTAGCAATTATGCTTGTCAAAATAGCTGGCGACTGATCGGTACCATTTTAGTGAAGTCGCGGTGCAGAACTCCTTCGTTACACCAGACAAACTCAGTGATGGAAGCTGGTAGACACTGCGAAAGTCTACAGAATACAGCAGCAGAAAGTGAAAGCAGAGTGAAAGTGCCAGCAGACAATTTATTTCTGTCCATTGACTGCTGTTGTCCTACATGTTGTCCTCCATAGCTCTCTGCTAGCAGCAGCATGGATTCTGCCCAGCACTTCCACATTTTCAAATCCAATTTGGGAGGCCAGAACGTCCGGCCTGAGACGCATCTGTAGAAATCTGTTTGGAATCGCAGTTTCAAATTTGCATTTCATATGTTTATTTTGCTGTCCAAACTTTCTAAAATCAATCTGGATACAATCTGGATATGTATTATTATTATGTATGTATATATCACAAAATGGATTTGGGCTGGCAGCCTGAACAAGGCCATGGTGGGACCGGTACATCCAAGATGTGATAAGAACAGGTTTACACAGCTTTAGCTTTGAAGTTGTGCTGGAAAGCACAATAATGATACATTCAGTTTGTGTGTGTGGCATGTGTGCATGCGTGCATGCGTGCGCATGTGTGTTTTTGCGTGGCATGATTTTGTGTTGTCTGGAAGCTCTGGTTCCGATGTAGGAAAAAGTTTGATAAAATCAGGTTTACACACCTGTAGCTTTGAAGATGTGTGTGCGTGTATGCGTGTGTGCGTGCGTGTGTGTGTGTATGTGTGTGTGTGTGTGTGTGTGTGTGTGTGTGTGTGTGTGTGGTTGTGCGCGTGTGGTTGTTCGTGTGTGTGTGCTCGTGGGTGTGTGTATATGTGTTCATCTGCTGGAAATGTACAATGCCCATTATAGAGTATGGGTGAGTATTGCTGCTGTGCCTGTGTGTGTGTGTGTGTGTGTGCGTGAGAGTGCGTGTGTACACGTACGTGTGGGTGCGTCCATGTGTTTGTGCATGTGCGTGGTTGTGTGCACGTGTGTGTGTGTATTCATGTGCTGGAAAACACAATAACGTGTTGGTAGATGAGTAATGCAGCTGTGTGTGTGTGTGTGTGTGAGTGCGTGTGTGTGCGTGTGTGAGTAAGTGTGTGTGTTGTGTGTGTATGTGCGTGCATATCTGAGGTCTTTGTGTGTGTGTGGTTGTGCGCGTGTGGTTGTTCGTGTGTGTGCGCGTGTGTGTGTGTGTGTTCATCTGCTGGAAATGAACAATGCCCACTATAGAGTATGGGTGAGTATTGCTGCTGCTGTGTCTGTGTGTGTGTGTGCGTGATAGTGTGTGTGTGTACACATACGTGTGGGTGCGTCCATGTGTTTGTGCATGTGCCTGGTTGTGTGCACGTGTGTGTGTGTGTGTATTCATGTGCTGGAAAACACAATAATGTGTTGGTAGATGAGTAATGCAACTGTGTGTGTGTGTGTGTGTGTGTGTGTGTGTGTGCGTGTGTGAGTAAGTGTGTGTGTTGTGTGTGTATGCGCGTGCATATCTGAAGTGTTTGTGTGTGTGTGGTTGTGTGCGTGTGGTAGTTTGTGTGTGTGCGCGTGTGTGTGTGTTCATCTGCTGGAAATGTACAATGCCCACTATAGAGTATGGGTGACTATTGCTGCTGCTGTGTCTGTGTGTGTGTATGTGTGTGCGCAATTGTGTGTGTGTACACATGCCTGTGGGTGCGTCCAAGTGTGTGTGTATGTGCGTGGTTTTGTGCAAGTGTGTTTGTGTGTATTTATGTGCTGGAAAACACAATAATGTGTGAGTACATGAGTAATGCGGCTGTGTGTGTGTGTGTGTGTGTGTGTGTGTATGCACGTGCGTATCTGAGGGGTGTGTGAGGTGTGTTTGAGGTGTGTGTATGTGTGTGGTTGTGCATCTGTGTGTTTATTTACTGAAAAACACAATAGTGTGACACATTGCACCACCGGGTCAAAATTGACCCGGGAAGACAACAGGTGTTACAAAATTGAATAAATTACCCATAATGCAACGAAAATAGTCGTCATTAATTTTTTTTGCAAAGACTATAGAAGGGAACCACCCATGTAATTTTGGGGCAATTACGTGAAAGAAATCCATATTTATGATAAAATGAAGTTTGAAAATGGGTCAAATTTGACCCAAGGACAACAGGAGGTTTAACTCAACCAATGAGATTCTTTGTGTCTCCAGAGCAGAAATGTTTGAGGAACTAAAAGCCCAGTCAGCTTGATGTTAAGGAGAAGGGCTGTGCAGCAGAGAGGCTGTTTACCGTAATTTCCGGACTATATAGCGCACCTGATTATAAGCCTCACCCAGTACATTTTTAAAGGAAAAAACATTTTGTACATACATAAGCCGCACCTGTCTATAAGCCGCAGGTGCCCACATTGTAACATGAGATATTTACAAAGAAAGACGGTACACAGAAAGAGTTTTCAAAGTTTTAATAACATACCTTAACTTTTCTTAAGGCACAGCAGCAGCAACACGGCAGTAACACAGCACTAACAGGGCTGGTTAAAAAAACATAAAAGTCACTTATGACTTTTAGCCGTCTTCATCTTCCTCCTGTGCACTGAAACCATGGAAGTCTTCCTCCTCAGTGTCGGATTTGAATAGCCTCAGATATACTTCGCCACACACTTTCTCAGTCTCTCTTTCGTTGTCGCTTTCAGTGTCACTCTCATCCTGAGGCAAATTCACTCCTGAGCTTGTGCTGTCCTCTCCGTCACGCAGCAGACCGGCTTTTCGAAACCCGTTGGTGATGGTGGATTTTTTCACACTGCTCCACGCTGACAGGATCCACTGGCAGACTTGTGCAAAAGTTGCTCTTCGCATGCGGCCAGTTTTGGTAAACGATTTCTCGCCGCTGGTCATCCAAGCCTCCCATTCAACTCGGAGTGCCACTTTAAATGCACGATTCACACTAATGTCAAGTGGCTGCAAATACTTTGTTGTGCCCCCAGGAATCACAGCTGGAATGGAGTTTGTCCTCTTGATGGCTGCTTTCACAGAATCTGTAATATGGGCCCTCATGCTGTCCAAAACGAGTAATGCTTTTTTTCTATGAAAAAATCCTCCCGGTCGACACATATATTCCACCTGTCTCACTCTTACCTTTTCTGCTCGAGCGCCCCTGGCGGCCGTTAGAAAAATGTATAAATTGGCCGCATCATTGCATAAGCCGCAGGGTTGAAAGCGTGTGACAAAAGTCGCGGCTTATAGTCCGGAAATTACGGTAGTTCTTTCATTCTACTGCAGTAGAACAACATCGCTCATCTGCTGTCTGTTTGGCTTTAACAACTCCAAAGACATGTTGCTTTACCTCTTTTTACTCTTCTTTACCTTTATAGGTGAGTGTTAGAACAGAGATCAACGTCTCATTGAACCTGCTGGATTAACCACACATTTCACTACTACAGCTTTATCTGAGGAAGGGAACACTTTATAGGATAGAAAAAAACATTTGGTGGTGTTTTATCTCTAAATGATCAGAGAGGACAGAAAAAGTCTCTTGATGTCACAATCTCTTGCAGACTAACTGACATGAATAATACTCATTTTGCAGCCCAGGGTTCCATGGACAGCATAAATCCACAAAGTACTGAAGAACATGTTGCAGAGGGCAGAGACATCAACCTGACCTGTAAATATGAGGGAGGTAATATCAACAATATCCAGTGGTACCGACAATACCAGAGATCCAGACCAGAGTTCCTGCTCTACATCACCGAGGGAGGATTGATTCATCCAACTGGTTCTGGTTTCTCAGCTCACATTAACAAAGCAGAGAAACATGTTGATCTGGAGATCATCTCAGCTAAAGTGTCACACTCTGCTGTGTACTACTGTGCTCTGCAGCCCACAGTGACAGGAAACACCTAAACTCTGTACAAAAACCTTTGGAGCAAAGACAACACAATACTCCACAACGTCCACTAGAGGGAGTCACACTCTGTTCCACTTCAACAGGAGCTGATGATCCAGTCTAGATTGTTTCCCCTCATGAGTCAGTTGTGATGAAGACCTTTAGAGATGAAACTTATCTGAATATGAGTCTATTCCTGACTGCACAGGTGGCTTCATGACAGAGAACTGTTTGATTCTAGCTGTGAACATCAGACCAAACACAACTCACTAAACTCTTTCATACTGAACATTCAGTTACAACATTTCACCTCCGTCAACATGGAAAAACTGGCTGCTATAACTGCTCAACAATATATCTGAGTGCAAGCAACAACATATCTGAGTGCAAGCAACAATATCCCTGAGTTTAAGCAACAATATATCTGAGTGCAACCAACAATATCTCTGTGTTTAAGTGACAATAAATCTGAGCATAAGGAACAATATATCTTAGTAAAAGCAACAACATATCTGAGTTTAAGCGATAAGATATCTGAGTGCAACCAACAATATCTCTGAGTGCAAGAAACAATATATCTGAGTTTAAGCAACAATATATCTGAGTGCAACCAACAATATCTCTGTGTTTAAGCGACAATAAATCTGAGCATAAGGAACAATATATCTGAGTGCAAGCAACTATATCTGAGTGCAAACAACAATATATCTGAGTGAAAGCAACAATACCTCTGAGTTTAAGCAATAATATATCAGAGTGTAAGAAACAGTATCTCTGAGTTTAAGCAACAATATATCTGAGTGCAACCAACAATATCTCTGTGTTTAAGCGACAATAAATCTGAGCGTAAGGAACAATATATCTGAGTGCAAGCAACTATATCTGAGTGCAAACAACAATATATCTGAGTGAAAGCAACAATACCTCTGAGTTTAAGCAATAATATATCAGAGTGTAAGAAACAGTATCTCTGAGTTTAAGCAACATTATATCTGAGTGCAAGAGACAATATATCTGAGTTTAAGTAAAAATATATCTGAGC
This sequence comes from Sebastes umbrosus, assembly GCF_015220745.1. Taxonomy (NCBI): domain Eukaryota; kingdom Metazoa; phylum Chordata; class Actinopteri; order Perciformes; family Sebastidae; genus Sebastes; species Sebastes umbrosus. Next base: position 33,936,104 of record NC_051280.1, on the reverse strand, counting down.
GTAAGGAACAATATATCTGAGTTTAAGCAACAATATATCTGAGTGCAAGCAACAATATATCTAAGTTTAAGCAACACGATCTCTGAGTTTAAACAACAATATATCTGAATGCAAGCAACAATATATCTGAGTGCAAGTAAAAATATATCAGAGTGCAAGCAACAATTCCACATAGACATCAGTTTGATCAGGTAACAGGATCTTTAGAGAACTGGGTGATATCCCAGAGTTCAACAGTTATGAATCTTGGTGTTACGTTCCATTCAACTCTTTCTGTTGATCAGTACATTAAAGACATCACAAAGATCGCCTTCTTTCACCTACGCAACATCTCTACCATCAGGTCTTCTTTATCCATGGCTGATGCAGAGGTCCTAATTCACACCTTTGTATCATCCAGACTGGACTATTGTAATGTTTTGCTATCAGGTCTGCCTCGTTCTAGTACTAGAAGTCTTCAAACTAAAACTAGAAAATGGGACCATATTACACCAGTTTAGGCTTCATTACACTGGCTCCCGATCCACGTCAGATCAGACTTTAAGGTGCTTCTGATGACCAAGAATATATTAAATGGGCACGCTCCTTCCTACCTGTCTGATCTACTTCAACCTGATACTCCCATCAGGACTCTCCTTTCTCAGAATACAGGGCTCCTGTCTGTCCACAGAGTTAAAAAGAAGTCAGCAGGCCAAAGGGCCTTTTCTTATCGAGCCCCTTTCCTCTGGAATAACCTCCCTATGGACATCAGACAGTCTAAATCTGTGGAGGTCTTTAAATCCAGACTCAAAACCCATCGTTTTGACCTAACTTTCTATTAGTTAGTTATTCTTTTATTATCCGTCTGCTACCAGTCTGTTAACCAGGAGGAAGTGGAACTGAGAGAAGGTCAAATCCAGATCTAAGAGGAGACGGAGAGATTCAGGGAGGAGCTAAGATGTTACTGAACTATAGAAGAGAGAGGAACTTCTATATTCAGCAGAGTTCAATACACAAACCATCAACATTACCTTCATTCAACATGCTCTCATTGGACTGTTATGGACTTTCTCTACTGTTTGTCACTATTCTAACAGGTACGCTAGATTCTGCTGTTTTAAAAACAACTTGAACTCCAATGTTTCATAAATGGGATTCATTTCTTCAGAGTTCTGTAACATAATAAATAACAGAGTTGTCTCTTCCTTCAGGTGTCAGCTGTGAAGAACTCACTACAGTCAAGAATGAAGAGTCTAGTTTAGAAGACAGCACTGTTACTCTGTCCTACACATACTCTAAACAACCAACTGGTAGTGATTATTTCTTCTGGTATCGACAATATCCAGGAAAACCACCAGAGTTCATCGTCTCACACTCTTCTTCAGGAGAAGTAGGAACTTTTAAAATCCCTGGAATGGAGATTGAAGTGGATCAGAAGCAAATCAATCTGAACATCTCCTCTGCTGCAGTGTCAGACTCTGCTGTGTACTACTGTGCTGTGAAGCCCACAGTGACAGGAAACACCTAAACTCTGTACAAAAACCTTTGGAGCAAAGACAACACAATACTCCACAACGTCCACTAGAGGGCCACATTATCCAGTAGGAGGTGCACTACTCGTGCACTGTGTTCAACCATTCAGTCAATCACAAGTGCTGCTGTGAAGAGAACAATTGTCAGACTGAATGTTGAACATCAGCTAGTTTCTCCTGTTGATTTAAACCTTGTTGTAGAGATGGAACATTGGCTGTGGATTATTCTTGCTGCTCTTTTCTTTGGTAAGATACAAACAACTCCATGTTTCCTCTCTCAACACTTTTCACTAGTAACTGAGCTGTGAGTGCTTTTAATGTTCATTATACAGAGAAGCAACAACACATCATTTCTGTTGCTATCTAGTAGCTTCTAAAGAACTCCTTCTATGGTTTAATGTGACATCAGACAGCAGTCAGTGAAAATCCAGACTATTCTAAATGTCTCTGATTGTGACTCTGTGGCTAGGTAACTCTTTAAACCTACTGATTGTTCTCCTTTAATCAATCATCTTTATTCATTCATCTCTTCCTCTGCATGTTCTCTTCTTCCCCAGAGTGTAAAGGAGAAGACAGAGTTACCCAGACAACAGGAGATGTCATCGCTACTGAAGGACACACACTCACACTGGAATGTACATTTGAGACAAGTGACCCAAGTCCTACTTTGTTCTGGTACAAACAGGAAGTTCAGGATTCCCCAAAGTACATGCTGAAAAGTTTCTCAAACAACGTAGATAAAGCTCCAGAGTTCCAGAAAGAAAGATTTGATGCTAGAATCAACAAGACATCAGTTCCTCTGAGGATCCAGAAGCTTCAGCTGTCAGACTCTGCTGTGTACTACTGTGCTCTGCAGCCCACAGTGACAGGAAACACCAAAACTCTGTACAAAAACCTTTGGAGCAAAGACAACACAATACTCCACAACGTCCACTAGAGGGAGTCACACTCTGTTCCACTTCAACAGGAGCTGATGATCCAGTCTACATTGTTTTATTCAACAGTAACTGGTGATAATGAGCTGTTGTGGGATATTATTTATATGAACAATAGCTCATCATAACTGAGTAGAAAAGCTGATCCTCTGATATCTAATAGAGCTCAGATTAAACTCTGGAGGTCAGTAATTTAGTGAGGAACTCTCTGATATATTCATAACTGACTAAATGTGAAACTATTTAAAAAATGCCACCATCATATCGGAGTAGGGATGATATCGATTAATGGACGATCCATTAATCGGTCGTTAAGAAGTCGATCAAACGGGTGAAATGTAATGGATCTATCAAATAAAGATGTGAAATATGAACAAGGTGTAGTTACATTCTAGATATCAGTAGGATGGAAGATTATTAAAGCATGTTTTAATGACTCTCATTCACCACCAGAGGGCGCTGGGAGAGGTGGTGGAGGTGGCCACGGCGAACCCACAGGCTGAAGGCGATGAACCCGACAGAGATGCTCGGTCAACGGCGTTGGGAACTGCGGCCGTGAGTCGGGCCTCCGCCGTGGCTCAGGCTGGCTGCGTGGACACGGAGGTTGACAACTTTTTATGTGACATTGTTCATCCTTGGATACAAAGTCGACAGACTGGTGGAAAGTCAAAGCTGGCAGACCAGAACGTCTGCATACATGCAACATCATACCATCCGACAGGATGTTTACCAGAACTGTACAGGTCCAAACTTCATTCACAACGTTCACATCTGAATTATTATTAATAACTTACAGAAACATTGCGTGCAGTAGTCCTTCTGTCTCTCTCTGTCGCTACGCTCATTCTCTGTAATTGTCTCAATCCTCAGACCAAAAGTCAAAAAGATGGATGTAATCATTTCTAAAAATTCACACCATGTTTTTATCTAACCAAACATTCTGCTTCAGTGTATATTTGTTGGCGTTTAGCCTTTCAAAGCCAGTTTACTGTCCCTCATACACCTTTATTAACGGGGCGGTCTAGCAGCGATCTAACAGCAACAAGAACAAGAAGAACAGACAGAAATCACAACACTGACAGTCGGAGAAGATTGTTAGCTTCTTGTTGCAGCGTTACATTTAGTTGTTTCTGAGCGTCTTTCTTAATAATCTAGGATATATGTTAGCGGATATTATTTTAATGAGCACACTCCTCATGTAATCTAATATTGAATATTATTCAGTGTGTTCAATATGTCTAGGCTTCTACATCTTTATATTTCAGAGACTATACAATGCTGTCAGACAATATGTAATATGTTGCTGTGGAAATAAAGCTTTGATTGAGGAAAAATAACACATTTGGTATTGTTTGGTCGACGCACAATTTGTATATTTTTATAGTTACATTTAATTGATTGATCGTTAATGTTACCAGTGATCGATCAATGAAAGTGCTTACAATTTGCAACATTATATTAGAATAAAATATTCAATATCAGAAACACATGGTGATCGTATCTAACAGTGAGTCAATATATTAACTGTTATATTGAACTCCGCTATTGACCAATCACACAATGTGAATCAAGTATCTCCATAAACTGGTCGTCATCACAGACTCTTTGTAAGATTTCTTGTGGTGTACCACAGGGTTCAATCCTAGGACCACTCAATTTACATTTATTATTATATTAATATGTGACCAATGAGCTCCTCCAGCTGGTCCAAAATACTGCTACCAGTCTGTTAACCAGGAGGAAGTGGAACTGAGAGAAGGTCAAATCCAGATCTAAGAGGAGACGGAGAGATTCAGGGAGGAGCTAAGATGTTACTGAACTATAGAAGAGAGAGGAACTTCTATATTCAGCAGAGTTCAATACACAAACCATCAACATTACCTTCATTCAACATGCTCTCATTGGACTGTTATGGACTTTCTCTACTGTTTGTCACTATTCTAACAGGTACGCTAGATTCTGCTGTTTTAAAAACAACTTGAACTCCATTGTTTCATAAATGGGATTCATTTCTTGAGAGTTCTGTAACATAATAAATAACAGAGTTGTCTCTTCCTTCAGGTGTCAGCTGTGAAGAACTCACTCCAGTCAAGAATGAAGAGTCCAGTTTAGAAGACAGCACTGTGACTCTGTCCTACACATACTCTAAACAACCAACTGGTGGTGATTATTTCTTCTGGTATCGACAATATCCAGGAAAACCACCAGAGTTCATCATCTCCCATTCAGGAACTGGAGGAATATTGAATCATCCAATCTCTAGACTGAAGATTAAAGTGGATCAGAACCAGAAGCAAATCCATCTGAACATCTCCTCTGCTGCAGTGTCAGACTCTGCTGTGTACTACTGTGCTCTGCAGCCCACAGTGACAGGAAACACCAAAACTCTGTACAAAAACCTTTGGAGCAAAGACAACACAATACTCCACAACGTCCACTAGAGGGCCACATTATCCAGTAGGAGGTGCACTACTCGTGCACTGTGTTCAACCATTCAGTCAATCACAAGTGCTGCTGTGAAGAGAACAATTGTCAGACTGAATGTTGAACATCAGCTAGTTTCTCCTGTTGATTTAAACCTTGTTGTAGACATGGAACATTGGCTGTGGATTATTCTTGCTGCTCTTTTCTTTGGTAAGATACAAACAACTCCATGTTGTGATTCTTTTCTCCAGGTTGATAGAAAGTGGAGTGTTTGTGTCCACAGAGTAACACTGTCCAGTTGTCTTCTCCTCTCAGCCTCATCAACAATCAGTCAGTCTAATGGCTTCATTTTCTCTACTTTTTCCAGGACTAATAGCTGGAGACCAAATCTCTCCTGTAAAAGATGAGCTCAGTAAAAGAGAAGGAGAATCTGTCTCACTCAGATGTGACTATGAGACAACTTCAAACTACGTTTACCTTTTTTGGTACAGACATCATGGTGACCTTCAGGCTCCTCAGTTTATACTCTGGAAAGGAGCAAGAAGTAACACAAATGGTCATATTCCTGATGAGCGATATCAATGTAAAACAGGGTTCAACTCAACTGAAGTGACCATTAGCAGACTAACCCTGGCAGACACAGCTCTCTACTACTGTGCTCTAGAAACACAGTGATACAAAGTGGAGAAGAGGCTGTACAAAAAGCTCAACACAGATATGGGACTACTCTTCAGAGACGAGGGAAGTGGTATTCAAACCACAGCTTCATATCAGATGGATTCTGATCAGAGTCACTGTGGTTACAGCTGCTAATGAAACACTGGGGGGGGATCCACATGAGCAGCAAATCCACATCAGGGACCTACTAGAGCTGGGCCGCTGGAAACATTTACAAACCGGCTTGATATTAAGCCACAACACCGGACCGGACCGGTATTAAAATTTAATTTTCCCACTAGGTGTAGCACTGACTCAGCAGCAGCTTGCCAAAAAATGAGAATAGGTGGTCCACCTTAACAGCTCACCTTAAGTTTAAGTTTAAGCTTGGAAGGGAACTAAAAGACTAAATAGCCACAGCGAGGTAGATATGGCTTAATGTGGGCAGATATATGTGCAAGGAACAATATATCTGACTGGAAGCAACAATATATCTGAGTGGAAGCAACAATATATCTGAGTGCAAACGACAATATATCTGACTTGAAGCAACAATATATCTGAGTGGAAGCAATAATATATCTGAGTGCAAGCAACAATATATCTGACTGGAAGCAACAATATATCTGACTGGAAGCAACAATATATCTGAGTAGGGATGTCACGGTACCAGAAATCTAGTAATCGATACCAATACCAGTGAATTTACACGATCCTCGAAACCAATCGATACCATGGTAAAAAAAAGAAAAAAAACAATAAATCCCATGTAATTCAACATGCACTCCTTTATTAAAACATTTGAACATTACAAAAAACAGAGGCATGTAGCCTTTAAGTAATAAATAAAAAGAAACATCTATTAACATTGCAAAACAGAACAGTGGCATGTCGCCTTCAAATATTTAAAACAAACAATATTGTCTGGATGTCTGTCTTTGAGTTGCTTTGCTAAATTGGAAGTATTTCCTTCTTTGGAAAGAAACGTATGACGGCACCGTTACTGCACCGCATACTGTTTTTTGTGAATCTATTAGTGCTCCTTGTAAATCCGCCTTGAACGCAAAGTACTTCCATACCCGACTCTTGCTATTTGTTTTCTCAGCGAGTTGAGGTGGAGGTAGCGCTGCAGCAGCTGCCATCTTTCACGTCTCGTGTTGTTGTTTTTTTCCGTGCTGTTACGGCGTTCTTCTTCTTCCTTCATTTCACGGCAGATGAGAACACTTGTAAGCGTATACTGCCCCCATTAGATCCTGAAGAATCGCATCTCCAGTACCTCTGCTCCGGTACCAAATGACCATTGCAGGCATCGTTCGGTACCTTCGGTACTGAAGAAAACGAGTACCGTCACATTTTTTGAATTTTGGTACCAAGTTGATACCAAAGTATCGGTTCTCGTGACATCCCTATATCTGAGTGTGAGCAACAATATATCTGAGTGCAAACGACAATATATCTGAGTGTAGGCAACAATATATCTGAGTGTAAGCAACAATATATGAGTGCAAGCAACAATATATATCTGAGTACAAGCAACAATACATCTGAGTGGAAGCAACAATATATCTGACTGGAAGCAACAATACATCTGAGTGCAAGCAACAATATATCTGTGTGCAAACGGAAATATATCTGAGTGTAGGCAACAATATATCTGAGTGTAAGCAACAATATATGAGTGCGAGCAACAATATATCACTGCAAGCAACAATATATCTTTGTACAAGCAACAATATATCTGAGTGCAAGCAACAATATATTTGAGTACAAGCAACAATATATCTGAGTGTAAGCAACAATATATCTGAGCGCAAGCAACACTATATCTAAGAATAAGCAACAATATATATGAGTGCAAGAGAAAATATACTGTATCTGAGTGCAAGCAACAATATATCTGAGTGCAAGCAACAATATATCTGAAATTAAGCAACAATATGAGTTTAAGCAACAATATATCAGAAATTAAGCAACAATATGAGTTTAAGCAACAATATATCTAAGTATAAGCAACAATATATATGAGTGCATGGAACAATATATCTGAAATTAAGCAACAATATGAGTTTAAGCAACAATATATCTAAGTGCAAGCAACAATATATCTGAGTTTAAGCAACAATATATCTAAGTGCAAGCAACAATATATCTGAGTTTAGGCAACAATATATCTGAGTGAAAGCAACAATATATCTGAGTGCAAGCGACAATATATCGAGCATGAACGTGACTCTGGGTTTGCACATAACCATGTGCTCAAACATGACCAAAATCAGTCTGGGATAATATTTGACGCTGAGCTTTCCTTTCATCATCAGCTGACTTAACATAATGTTGTCTCTACTTTAGGAGGTGATCCATCCTTTAAATCATCACAGCTACCGTTCTGTAACTCCTGTTATAAACACCAGAAAAAGAAGAAGTTCTCTCCTCCAGCTGGTCAAAAATGTTGCTACCAGTCTGTTAACCAGGAGGAAGTGGAACTGAGAGAAGGTCAAATCCAGATCTAAGAGGAGACGGAGAGATTCAGGGAGGAGCTAAGATGTTACTGAACTATAGAAGAGAGAGGAACTTCTATATTCAGCAGAGTTCAATACACAAACCATCAACATTACCTTCATTCAACATGCTCTCATTGGACTGTTATGGACTTTCTCTACTGTTTGTCACTATTCTAACAGGTACGCTAGATTCTGCTGTTTTAAAAACAACTTGAACTCCAATGTGGGCTGCACGGTGGTGCAGTGGTTAACACTGGCGCCTCACAGCTAGAGGGTTGCAGGTTCAAATCTGGCTTGGGGCCCTTCTGTGTGGAGTTTGCATGTTCTCCCCGTGTTAGCGTGGGTTTTCTCCGGGTACTCCGGTTTCCTCCCACAGTCCAAAGACATGCAGGTTAGGTTAATTGTTGACTCTAAATTGCCCGTACGTGTGAATGTGAGTGTGAATGGTTGTCTGTCTCTATGTGTCAGCCCTGTGATGGACTGGCGACCTGTCCAGGGTGTACCCCGCCTTCGCCCAATGTCGGCTGGGATCGGCTCCAGCCCCCCCCGCGACCCCTAACGGGATAAGCGGTTGCAGATGGATGGATGGATTGAACTCCAATGTTTCATAAATGGGATTAATTTCTTCAGAGTTCTGTAACATAATAAATAACAGAGTTGTCTCTTCCTTCAGGTGTCAGCTGTGAAGAACTCACTCCAGTCAAGAATGAAGAGTCCAGTTTAGAAGACAGCACTGTGACTCTGTCCTACACATACTCTAAGACTATAATTCCTGGTGATTATTTCTTCTGGTATCGACAATGTTCAGGAAAACCACCAGAGTTCATCATCACAATCTCAGGTCTTAATGTTACAAGACCAGCAGAATCTTTGAAATCAGACACTAAGTTCTTCACTAAACTGTCTGAAGAAAAGGATGGTGTGGATCTCCAGATCTCCTCTGCTGCAGTGTCACACTCTGCTGTGTACTACTGTGCTGTGAGGCCCACAGTGACAGGAAACACCTAAACTCTGTACAAAAACCTTTGGAGCAAAGACAACACAATACTCCACAACGTCCACTATAGGGCCACATTATCCAGTAGGAGGTGCACTACTCGTGCAACCATTCAGTCAATCACAAGTGCTGCTGTGAAGAGAACAATTGTCAGACTGAATGTTGAACATCAGCTAGTTTCTCCTGTTGATTTAAACCTTGTTGTAGAGATGGAACATTGGCTGTGGATTATTCTTGCTGCTCTTTTCTTTGGTAAGATACAAACAACTCCATGTTTCCTCTCTCAACACTTTTCACTAGTAACTGAGCTGTGAGTGCTTTTAATGTTCATTATACAGAGAAGCAACAACACATCATTTCTGTTGCTATCTAGTAGCTTCTAAAGAACTCCTTCTATGGTTTAATGTGACATCAGACAGCAGTCAGTGAAAATCCAGACTATTCTAAATGTCTCTGATTGTGACTCTGTGGCTAGGTAACTCTTTAAACCTACTGATTGTTCTCCTTTAATCAATCATCTTTATTCATTCATCTCTTCCTCTGCATGTTCTCTTCTTCCCCAGAGTGTAAAGGAGAAGACAGTGTTACCCAGACAAGAAGAGATGTCATCGCTACTGAAGGACACACACTCACACTGGACTGTACATTTGAGACTAGTTACAGTCCCACTTTGTTGTGGTACAAACAGGAAGTTCAGGATTCCCCAAAGTACATGCTGAAAAGTTTCTCAAACAACGTAGATAAAGCTCCAGAGTTCCAGAAAGACAGATTTGATGCTAGAATCAACAATAAATCAGTTCCTCTGAGGATCCAGAAGCTTCAGCTGTCAGACTCTGCTGTGTACTACTGTGCTCTGCAGCCCACAGTGACAGGAAACACCAAAACTCTGTACAAAAACCTTTGAAGCAAAGACAACATAATACTCCACAACGTCCACTAGAGGGAGTCACACTCTGTTCCACTTCAACAGGAGCTGATGATCCAGTCTAGATTGTTTCCCCTCATGAGTCAGTTGTGATGAAGACCTTTAGAGATGAAACTTATCTGAATATGAGTCTCCTCCTGACTGCACAGGTGGCTTCATGACAGAGAACTGTTTGATTCCAGCTGTGAACATCAGACCAAACACAACTCACTAAACTTTTTCATACTGAACATTCAGTTACAACATTTCACCTCCGTCAACATGGAAAAACTGGGAGCTATTCTGCTCTGTTCAACTCTCGTAGGTACGGATGTTTCTGACAATAAAACCTGAAATATCAGATCACAATTTAACGTTTCAAAGACACAAATCTGGACGTCATCACTTCATCACTAATAATTGCTCAACAATATATCTGAGTGCAAGCAACAATATATCTGAGTGTACTGTAAGCAACAATATATCTGAGTACAAGCAACAATATATCTCAGTGCAAGAAATAATATATCTGAGTGCAAGCAACAATATATCTGAATTTGAGCGATAAAATATCTGAGTGCAAGCAACAATATATCTGAGTGCAAGCAACAATATATCTTAGTTTAAGCGACAATATACTGAGTGCAACCAACAATATATTTGAGTGCAAGCAACAATATATCTGAGAGCAAGCAACAATATATTTGAGCGTAAGCAACAATATATCTGAGAGCAAGCAACAATATGTTTGAGTTTAAGCAACAATATATCTGAGTGCAAGCAACAATATCTCTGAGTTTAAGCGAAAAATATATCTGAGTGCAAGCAACAATATATCTGAGTGCAAGTAACAACACATGTGATTGCAAACTAGGGATGTCACGAGAACCCATACTTCGGTACCAAGTCGATGCCAAAATTCTAAAAAAGTACTCTTTTTCTACAGTACCAAAGGTACTGTAGGATGCCTGTAATGGTCATTGGTAGGGATGTGACAGTGAGGAAAATGTTCCCACTGGTTAATAAATTTGTGACCACACCGGTGTTACCGATTACACCGGACATTTTACAAGAAAGATTACGGTCAACATGTGCAGAGCGCTGACTCTGATCTGTACCGTCAGGTGACGGTGGCCCTGGCCTCTCCAGTAACGCTTTTGGTGCGGGACTCTACCTGGCGCCGCTGCTCCGTTCACACTGGCTGTGACGGCGCTATCTGCATCGCACCGATTACCTCATTAACGTTCTGGTTCCCTTATAGCATTGGGATTAAATGTGAAATATTGCCAAATAGGTACGTTTGATTTTCACTTCGACAATAAATCCTCTGCCTCCTGCTCCTACTACAGAACAGATGCGTTCACGGTCAGTATGTAGTGTCCGTCGTCTGACTATCATTTGATAACATGCCACTGATACGCTAAAATGAACTAATTGGGTCAATTCTTTTTATTTATTACTTAAAGGCTACATGCCACTATTTTTTGTAATGTTCAAATGTCTTTAATAAAAGAGTACGTGTTGAATTACATGGGATTTATTGTTGTTTTGTTTTGTTTTTACCATGGTATCGAATTTGGTATCGAGAATCGTGGAAATCCACTGGTATTGGTATCAACTACTAGATTTTTGGTACCGTGGCGTCCCTAGTGCAAGCAACAATATATCTGAGCGTAAGGAACAATATATCTGAGTGCAAGCAACAATATATCTGAGCGTAAGGAACAATATATCTGAGTGCAAGCAACAATATATCTGAGCACAAGCAACAATATCTCTGAGTGCAAGCAACAATATATCTGAGTGCAAACGACAATATATTTGAGTTTAAACAACAATATATCTGATTTTAAGCAACAATGTATCTGTGTGTAAGCAACAATACATCTGAGTGCAAGCAACAATATATCTGAGTTTAAGCAACAATATATCTGAGCGCAAGCAACAATATATCTGAGTTTAAGCAACAATATATCTGAGTGTAAGCAAAACATATCTGAGTTTAAGCAACAATATATATGAGTTTAAGCAAAAATATATCTGAGTCTAGATTGTTTCCCCTCATGAGTTCAGAAAGAAACAAAACCAGACTGGACAGAGAGTCCTTCTCTCCAGTATTTTTTTGTTTCAAGTAATTTCTTTTTGAACAAGAATTTTTTTTATTTTTGGTGAATTATTTTTTATTGAATTTCTCTGTGTCTTGTATATTTTTCGGATTTTATCATTTGGTCAAATATTTTTTTTGTATTTTTTTTTTGGGTCAATTTTTTTTTTTGTATAAGTACTGCCCTCTCTTGAGGAACTTTACACCGCCCGCTGCCTCTGCAGAGCAGCCGGCATCCTGAAGGACCCTTCCCACCCTGGACATCAGCTGTTGGAACTTCTGCCCTGTGGTAGACGGTTCAGGTCCATCACATCACGGACTAATAGACTCAAGAACAGCTTCTACCCCAGCGTCATACGTGAGCTGAAAACTGCCAGACACTCACATAGAACTGAACGGAATGGAACTGATTTAAACACTGTCAGATTCTTGTCAGAAAACAGAACCCTTACTCAGCTTATTACATGTTTTCATCCTATCGCACTTTATATTCAGATACATTATTTCTTGTAATTTATCAACTACTGATACATGTGCAATATGTCCTCTTATTACTGTGCAATAACTCACTGCCTTGACCATATTGTAATTGTATTGTCTGTATTGTATCATAGGTCAACATTTCTAGTTACATTAAGTAGATTAGGTTAAGCTTGTATTGGACAAAGATTTTATCTTATCTTTTATACTGTATATTATGTGTGATTGCACCATCAGGACTGCTTCAAATTTCGCTGTACTCTGTGTAGTGTCAATAAAGGAATCTTGAATCTTCAGCTAAGGTCAAATGACATTATTCAGACAGTACATTACAGTTTCTAGTTGATCAGTTTCCCAGAAGCACACGTCTTCTGGACGTCCAAATAATGTGAATGGATTGAACGCTGATGGAAGAGTTCTCTGGCCACACCCACTGAGGTTTAACTCAACCAATGAGATTCTTTGTGTCTCCAGAGCAGAAATGTTTGAGGAACTAAAAGCCCAGTCAGCTTGATGTTGAGGAGAAGGGCTGTGCAGCAGAGAGGCTGTTTAGTTCTTTCATTCTACTGCAGTGGAACAACATCGCTCATCTGCTGTCTGTTTGGCTTTAACAACTCCAAAGACATATTGCTTTACCTCTTTTTACTCTTCTTTACCTTTATAGGTGAGTGTTATAAAAGAGATCAACATCTCATTGAACCTGCTGGATTAACCACACATTGGTCCAGAGTTCATCATCTCCCATTTAGGATCAGGAACAATAACAAATCATCCAATCCCTGAACTGAAGATTAAAGTGGATCAGAACCAAATCCGTATGATCATCTCCTCTGCTGCAGTGTCAGACTCTGCTGTGTACTACTGTGCTGTGAAGCCCACAGTGACAGGGAACACCAAAACTCTGTACAAAAACCTTTGGAACAAAGACAACATAATACTCCACAACGTCCACTAGAGGGAGTCACACTCTGTTCCACTTTAAGACAATAACACAACAAATGCTCCAACAACTCAACCAACATCATCATCATCCACTAAAGCTGTTCTTTCTCTGCTGTTTTACCCTGAAAGCTCAAACTGGTTCACACAACATGGCAGTTTGATCCAGAGGACATACAGACGTGGACAAAATTGTTGGTACCCTTCCGTTAAAGAAAGAAAAACCCACAATGGTCACTGAAATAACTTGAAACTGACAAAAATAATAATAAATATAAAAATAAACTGAAAATGAACTAATGAAAATCAGATATTGTTTTTGAATTGTGGTTCAACAGAATCATTTTAAAAAACAAACTAATGAAATTGACCTGGACAAAAATGATGGTACCCCTAGAAAAGATGTAAAATAATGTGACCATAGGGACATGTTAAACTAAGGTGTGTCCTGTAAATAGCATCACAGGTATCTTCAAACTTGTAATCAGTCAGTCTGCCTATTTAAAGGGTGAAAAGTAGTCACTGTGCTGTTTGGCATCATGGTGTGTACCACACTGAACATGGACCACAGAAAGCTAAGGAGAGAGTTGTCTCAGGAGATTAGAAAGAACATTATAGACCTTCATGTTAAAGGTAAAGGCTATAAGACCATCTCCAAGCAGCCTGATGTTCCTGTGACTACAGCTGCACATATTATTCAGAAGTTTAAGGTCCATGGGACTGTAGCCAACCTCCCTGGACGTGGCCGCAAGAGGAAAATTGATGACAAATCGAAGAGACGGATAAAACGAATGGTAACCAAAGAGCCCAGGACAACTTCCAAAGAGATTAGAGGTGAACTCCAAGGTCAAGGTACGTCAGTGTCAGATCGCACCATCCGTCGCTGTTTGAGCCATAGTGGACTTAATGGAAGATGACCAAGGAGGACACCAAATCATAAAAAAGCGAGACTGGAATTTGCCAAAATGCATATTGACAAGCCACAAAGCTTCTGGGAGAATGTCCTTTGGACAGATGAGACAAAACTGGAGCTTTTTGGCAAGTCACATCAGCTCTATGTTCACAGACGCAAAAATGAAGCATACAAAGAAAAGAACACTGTACCTAATGTGAAACATGGAGGAGGCTCGGTTATGTTATGGGGCTGCTTTGCTGCATCTGGCACAGGGTGTCTTGAATCTGTGCAGGGTACAATGAAATCTGAAGACTATCAAGGCATTCTGGAGCGAAATGTGCTGCCCAGTGTCAGAAAGCTTGGTCTCAGTTGCAGGTCATGGGTCCTCAAACAGGATAATGACCCAGAACACAGCTAAAAACACCCAAGAATGGCTAAGAACAAAACATTGGACTATTCTGAAGTGGCCTTCTATGAGCCCGGATCTAAATCCTATTGAACATCTGTGGAAGGAGCTGAAACATGCATTCGGAGAAGGCACCCTTCAAACCCGAGACAGCTGGAGCAGTTTGCTCACGAGGAGTGGGCAAAAATACCTGTGGACAGGTGCAGAAGTCTCATTGAGAGTTACAGAAATCACTTGATTGCAGTGATTGCCTCAAAAAGTTGTGCAACAAAATATTAAGTTAAGGGTACCATCATTTTTGTCCAGGACAGTTTCATTAGTTTGTTTTTTAAAATGATTCTGTTGAACCACAATTCAAAAGCAATGTCTGATTTTCATTATTTAATTTTCAGTACATTTTTATTTATTATTACTTTTGTCAGTTTCAAGTTATTTCAGTGACCATTGTTGTTTTTTCTTTCTTTAACGGGAGGGTACCAACGATTTTGTCCACGTCTGTATTACTAGATGCACATATGGATCTGTGAAGCCGTTTGGTATTGCACAAGGAAGCTGTCTTGGTCCCCGGCTGTTTTCCTGATATATGCTTTCATTAGGTTACATCATCATCAAGCTCTACGCAGACGAACCACAATTATACATTTCTGTTGAGCCGACTAACCCAGATGATGCTTTTAAAACTTAAACAAGACAAAACAACAACTTTTGACCTCCACTAGAGGGCCACATTATCCAGTAGGAGGTGCACTACTCGTGCACTGTGTTCAACCATTCAGTCAATCACAAGTGCTGCTGTGAAGAGAACAATTGTCAGACTGAATGTTGAACATCAGCTAGTTTCTCCTGTTGATTTAAACCTTGTTGTAGAGATGGAACATTGGCTGTGGATTATTCTTGCTGCTCTTTTCTTTGGTAAGATACAAACAACTCCATGTTTCCTCTCTCAACACTTTTCACTAGTAACTGAGCTGTGAGTGCTTTTAATGTTCATTATACAGAGAAGCAACAGCACATCATTTCTGTTGCTATATAGTAGCTTCTAAAGAACTCCTTCTATGGTTTAATGTGACATCAGACAGCAGTCAGTGAAAATCCGGACTATTCTAAATGTCTCTGATTGTGACTCTGTGGCTAGGTAACTCTTTAAACCTACTGATTGTTCTCCTTTAATCAATCATCTTTATTCATTCATCTCTTCCTCTGCATGTTCTCTTCTTCCCCAGAGTGTAAAGGAGAAGACAGAGTGAATCAGACAACAGGAGATGTCATTGCTACTGAAGGACAGACACTCACACTGGACTGTACATTTGAGACCAGTTACACAAATCCTACTTTGTTCTGGTACAAACAAGAAGTTCAGGATTACCCAAAGTACATGCTGAAAAGTTTCTCAAACAACGTAGATAAAGCTCCAGAGTTCCAGAAAGAAAGATTTGATGCTAGAATCAACAAGAAATCAGTTCCTCTGAGCATCCAGAAGCTTCAGCTGTCAGACTCTGCTGTGTACTACTGTGCTCTGCAGCCCACAGTGACAGGAAACACCAAAACTCTGTATAAAAACCTTTGGAGCAAAGACAACACAATACTCCACAACGTCCACTAGAGGGAGTCACACTCTGTTCCACTTCAACAGGAGATGATGATCCAGTCTACATTGTTTTATTCAACAGTAACTGGTGATAATGAGCTGTTGTGGGATATTATTTATATGAACAATAGCTCATCATAGCTGAGTAGAACAGCTGATCCTCTGATATCTAATAGAGCTCAGATGAAACTCTGGAGGTCAGTAATTTAGTGAGGAGCTCTCTGATATATTCATAACTGACTAAATGTGAAACTATTTAAAAAATGCCACCATCATATCGGAGTAGGGATGATATCGATAAATGGACGATCCATTAATCGGTCGTTAAGAACTCGATCAAACGGGTGAAATGTAATGGATCTATCACATAAAGATGTGAAATATGAACAAGGTGTAGTTACATTCTAGATATCAGTAGGATGGAGGATTATTTAAGCATGTTTCAATGACTCTCATTCACCACCACAGGGCGCTAGGAGAGGTGGTGGAGGTGGCCACGGCGAACCCACAGGCTGAAAGCGATGAACCCGACAGAGATGCTCGGTCAACGGTGGCCGTGAGTCGGGCCTCCGCCGTGGCTCTGGCTGGCTGCGTGGACACGGAGGTTGACAACTTTTTACAGGACATTGTTCATCCTTGGATACAAAGTCGACAGACTGGTGGAAAGTCAAAGCTGGCAGACCAGAACGTCTGCATACATGCAACATCATACCATCCGACAGGATGTTTACCAGAACTGTTCAGGTCCAAGCTTCATTCACAACGTTCACATCTGAATTATTATTAATAACTTACAGAAACATTGCCTGCAGTAGTCCTTCTGTCTCTCTGTTGCTACGCTCATTCTCTGTAATTGTCTCAATCCTCAGACCAAAAGTCAAAAAGATGGATGTAATCATTTCTAAAAATTCACACCATGTTTTTATCTAACCAAACATTCTGCTTCAGTGTATATTTGTTGGCGTTTAGCCTTTCAAAGCCAGTTTACTGTCCCTCATACACCTTTATTAACGGGGCGGGCTAGCAGCGATCTAACAGCACCAAGAACAAGAAGAACAGGCAGAATTCACAACACTGACAGTCGGAGAAGTTTGTTAGCTTCTTGTTGCAGCGTTACATTTAGTTGTTTCTGAGCGTCTTTCTTATTAAACTAGGATATATGTTAGCGGATATTATTTAAATGAGCACACTCCTCATGTAATCTAATATTGAATATTATTCAGTGTGTTCAATATGTCTGGGCCTCTACATCTTTATATTTCAGAGACTATACAATGCTGTCAGACAATATGTAATATGTTGCTGTGGAGATAAAGCTTTGATTGAGGAAAAATAACACATTTGGTATTGTTTGGTCGATGCACAATTTGTATGTTTTTATAGTTACATTTAATCGATTGATCGTTAATGTTACCAGTGATCGATCAATGAAAGTGCTTACAATTTGCAACATTATATTGGAATAAAATATTCAATATCAGAAACACATGGTGATCGTATCTAACAGTGAGTCAATATATTAACTGTTATATTGAACTCCGCTATTGACCAATCACACAATGTGAATCAAGTATCTCCATAAACTGGTCATCATCACAGACTCTTTGTAAGATTTCTTGTGGTGTACCACAGGGTTCAATCCTAGGACCACTCAATTTACATTTATTATTATATTAATATGTGACCAATGAGCTCCTCCAGCTGGTCCAAAATGCTGCTACCAGTCTGTTAACCAGGAGGAAGTGGAACTGAGAGAAGGTCAAATCCAGATCTAAGAGAAGACGGAGAGATTCAGGGAGGAGCTAAGATGTTACTGAACTATAGAAGAGAGAGGAACTTCTATATTCAGCAGAGTTCAACACACAAACCATCAACATTACCTTCATTCAACATGCTCTCATTGGACTGTTATGGACTTTCTCTACTGTTTGTCACTATTCTAACAGGTACGCTAGATTCTGCTGTTTTAAAAACAACTTGAACTCCAATGTTTCATAAATGGGATTCATTTCTTGAGAGTTCTGTAACATAATAAATAACAGAGTTGTCTCTTCCTTCAGGTGTCAGCTGTGAAGAACTCACTCCAGTCAAGAATGAAGAGTCCAGTTTAGAAGACAGCACTGTTACTCTGTCCTACACATACTCTGAAAAACCAACTGGTAATGATTATTTCTTCTGGTATCGACAATATCCAGGAAAACCACCAGAGTTCATCATCTCACACTCTTCTTTAGGAAGAGTAGGAACTTTTAAAATCTCTGGACTGAAGACTTAAGTGGATCAGAAACAAATCCATCTGATCATCTCCTCTGCTGCAGTGTCACACTCTGCTGTGTACTACTGTGCTGTGAAGCCCACAGTGACAGGAAACACCAAAACTCTGTACAAAAACCTTTGGAGCAAAGACAACACAATACTCCACAACGTCCACTAGAGGGAGTCACACTCTGTTCCACTTTAAGACGATAACACAACAAATGCTCCAACAACTCAACCAACATCATCATCCACTAAAGCTGTTCTTTCTCTGCTGTTTCACCCTGAAAGCTCAAACTGGTTCACACAACATGACAGTTTGATCCAGAGGACATATTACTAGACGCACAATGATCCCTGATTAGTGAAGCCTCTCTTAAAGGAGCCACATCGAGATGAAAGATCCTCAGTAATTACAAGCCTACATCTAATCTACCCTTTATCAGCAAAGATCGGACCGTACAGTGTGATCACTCAGGTTGTGGCTGGTGATCGGACCGTACAGTGTGATCACTCAGGTCGTGGCTGGTGATCCGACCGTACAGTGTGATAACTCAGGTCGTGGCTGATGATCGGACCG
Organism: Sebastes umbrosus; assembly: GCF_015220745.1. Lineage (NCBI taxonomy): Eukaryota > Metazoa > Chordata > Actinopteri > Perciformes > Sebastidae > Sebastes > Sebastes umbrosus. Next base: position 33,916,927 of record NC_051280.1, on the reverse strand, counting down.
TACAGTGTGATCACTCAGGTCGTGGCTTATGATCGGACCGTACAGTGTGATAACTCAGGTCGTGGCTGATGATCGGACCGTACAGTGTGATCACTCAGGTCGTGGCTGATGATCGGACCGTACAGTGTGATCACTCAGGTCGTGGCTGATGATCGGACCGTACAGTGTGATCACTCAGGTCGTGGCTGATGATCGGACCGTACAGTGTGATCACTCAGGTCGTGGCTGATGATCGGACCGTACAGTAGGAGCTACACAACATTTCAATATTAAGAAAATGGCTTGTTGAGAACCAACAATGTCGTTACTGAAGCTATTTTTATCTCATCTTTATATGTACTTGGACTTTATCTGCTCAGGTTGTTTAACTGTACTAAATATGCTTTATACCACTGTAGTATGTTCTGACCTGTTGTATTATTTTTATTATTCAATTATTAGTATTCTACTCGGCTACATTTACATCTGTTTGAATGTTCAACATTGTCCCTTTTCAAATGAAAATGAAATGAAAGGATATGATAAGTAGGGATGAGATCAGGTTGTTCCGTCTGATGATGATGATGATGATGATGATGATGATGATGTCAACAGACCACAGCAGGAGGAAGAGCTCCACAGCTGAATATGAACAGCTTCATGTTGGCAGTGAAGAGCTGCTGTGTTCTCTTTAGTGTTCATTCACAACCAGTGAAAGTAATGCAGCTCTTTTTAGTTTGGATGATGATGTTCACGTTTCATCCTGGTAAGTCAACTTCTACCATTAAAGGCAGTTTAAAGAAATACAAATGTCCTGGTGAAATCTCTCTTTGTTCTCTTCAGGATCCTCGGAGGATTTAGTGAAACCATTTAAAGATGTAATGCCGGCGTTGGAAGGAGACAATGTGACTCTCTCCTGCAGCTATTCAGGCTCTGTACAATACCTCTACTGGTATCAACACAAGTCCAGTTCATCTCCACAGCTTCTCATCACGGAGTATTCAGAGGACACAGCAGGGTTGTCTTTTACACATGACAAAAATACTAAAGAGTTTCATCTGATCATCTCCTCTGCTGCAGTGTCACACTCTGCTGTGTACTACTGTGCTGTGAAGCCCACAGTGACAGGAAACACCAAAACTCTGTACAAAAACCTTTGGAGCAAAGACAACACAATACTCCACAACGTCCACTAGAGGGCCACATTATCCAGTAGGAGGTGCACTACTCGTGCACTGTGTTCAACCATTCAGTCAATCACAAGTGCTGCTGTGAAGAGAACAATTGTCAGACTGAATGTTGAACATCAGCTAGTTTCTCCTGTTGATTTAAACCTTGTTGTAGAGATGGAACATTGGCTGTGGATTATTCTTGCTGCTCTTTTCTTTGGTAAGATACAAACAACTCCATGTTTCCTCTCTCAACACTTTTCACTAGTAACTGAGCTGTGAGTGCTTTTAATGTTCATTATACAGAGAAGCAACAACACATCATTTCTGTTGCTATCTAGTAGCTTCTAAAGAACTCCTTCTATGGTTTAATGTGACATCAGACAGCAGTCAGTGAAAATCCAGACTATTCTAAATGTCTCTGATTGTGACTCTGTGGCTAGGTAACTCTTTAAACCTACTGATTGTTCTCCTTTAATCAATCATCTTTATTCATTCATCTCTTCCTCTGCATGTTCTCTTCTTCCCCAGAGTGTAAAGGAGAAGACAGCGTGAACCAGACAACAGGAGATGTCATCGCTACTGAAGGACACACACTCACACTGGACTGTACATTTGAGGCAGCTAAAGCAAGTCCAACTTTGTTCTGGTACAAACAGGAAGTTCATGATTACCCAAAGTACATGCTGAAAAGTTTCTCAAACAACGTATATAAAGCTCCAGAGTTCCAGAAAGACAGATTTGATGCTAGAATCAACAAGACATCAGTTCCTCTGAGGATCCAGAAGCTTCAGCTGTCTGACTCTGCTGTGTACTACTGTGCTCTGCAGCCCACAGTGACAGGAAACACCAAAACTCTGTACAAAAACCTTTGGAGCAAAGACGACACAATACTCCACAACGTCCACTAGAGGGAGTCACACTCTGTTCCACTTCAACAGGAGCTGATGATGCAGTCTAGATTGTTTCCCCTCATGAGTTCAGAAGGAAACAGAACCAGACTGGACAGAGAGTCCTTCTCTCAGCATTTCACTGTTTTAACTGCTACACTATGAATTATGGACAATGAGCGGTCTGGGTATCATCGGATAATCCGTAATTCCTTTTGAATTCAAAAACGAAAAAAAGATTTTTTATTTTTTCGTTTTAAGCTAAAAACGCGAAAACGTCCGTTTTCTCATTTTTAGTTTCTGAATCAAAAAACGAAAAACAGATCCAAATTGGGTCTATTTTGTTTTTTGCGAATTCCTTTTATCATTATTCATTTTTGATTGAAGAACGGGAGTCACGTGGGTTTTTTGTTTTTTCGTTTTAAACCAAAAACGAAAAATTAAATCACGTGGTGCTCTGTTTGTTTTTTGTTTCCAAACAAAAAATGAAAAAAACAATCTAATTTTAGGTTCTTCAAGTTTCTTTCTGTCATTTTCTCTTTTGAATCGAAGAGTGGAGAACGGCAGTCACGTGACCCGGAAGTGAAGGCAAACATGTCAAAATAAAAGCCAAGAAGATAGTTTGGTCATTCTATAAAAGTGTAACATTATTTAAGCACAGGATCGAGATAACAGTAGCAGATAAATAGGCTAAATAAATACACAAATAAATACATACATAGATATTTCTTTGTTTTGTTCTTTTCATTAACACATGAATGTCTTTTATCCAAAAAGTGTGTGATAAATCACAGGGAAGGTCTCTACAGATGTTATACAACAGGGAAGGTCTCTACAGATGTTATACAGAACTCTCACGTAATTGACTTCATCACTCCAGATACTGTAGATTTAACAGATACCTGCTGTCTTCAGATGGCTGTAAAGAGTCACCCGAGTAAAGGAAAGGCCTTCAGTACAGTTCTATTGTCATGACAGACAGAGCTTTATTCTGTCTAGCTGGCATTAATGTCATAACCACTGGTTGAAAAATCAGCATTATCATGATGTAGAACTACTCGTCTACAGCCTTCCTAAAGGGGTGAAGGGATCAGGCGGAAGTGTCATGTGTGTTGAAATGAGGAGCCACATAGTGCTTCAAACCTGCCGACATACAGAAACAAACCATAGTGAGGGTGTGAGAGAGAAAATTGTCAATTACATGAGAGTTCTGTATAACATCTGTAGAGACCCTCTCTGTTGTATAACATCTGTAGAGACCCTCCCTGTAATTTATCACACACTTTTTGGATAAAAGACATTTGTGTGTTAATGAAAAGAACAAAACAAAGAAATATCTATGTATGTATTTATTTGTGTATTTATTTAGCCTATTTATCTTCTACTGTTACTTTGATCCTGTGCTTAAATAATGTTACACTTTTATAATATGATCACACTATCTTCTTGGCTTTTATTTTGACATGTTTGCCTTCACTTCCTGGTCACGTGACTGCCGTTCTCCGCTCTTCGATTCAAAAGAGAAAATGACAGAAAGAAACTTGAAGAAACTAAATCGGATCGTTTTTTTAATTTGTTTTTTTCGTTTTTCGTTTGGAAACAAAAAACAAACAGAGTACCACGTGATTCCGTTTTTCGTTTTTGGTTTAAAACGAAAAAACAAAAAACCCATGTGACTCCCGTTCTTCAATCAAAAATGAATAATGAGAAAAGGAATTCGCAAAAACGAAAAACGGCCGTTTTCCCGTTTTTGGTTTAAAACGAAAAAATAAAAAATTGATCTTTCGTTTTTTAATTCAAAAGGAATAATGGATTATCCGATGATACCCAGACCATGAGCAACTGTTGAATGTTAAATTATCCAAAAACATAGCGAACCGTGAATCTCGTGAAGCGTTCCACCTCTAATAATCACTTTATTGATGCATCATGTGCTTTAGTGTGAGCTGACTGTGTTTCCCAGTTATTATTCATGTGCAATAAATAATGCTTTTACTGATATGGAATCCCTTCAGCTAAGGTCAAATGACATTATTCAGACAGTACATTACAGTTTCTAGTTGATCAGTTTCCCAGAAGCACACGTCTTCTGGACGTCCAAATAATGTGAATGGATTGAACGCTGATGGAAGAGTTCTCTGGCCACACCCACTGAGGTTTAACTCAACCAATGAGATTCTTTGTGTCTCCAGAGCAGAAATGTTTGAGGAACTAAAAGCCCAGTCAGCTTGATGTTGAGGAGAAGGGCTGTGCAGCAGAGAGGCTGTTTAGTTCTTTCATTCTACTGCAGTGGAACAACATCGCTCATCTGCTGTCTGTTTGGCTTTAACAACTCCAAAGACATGTTGCTTTACCTCTTTTTACTCTTCTTTACCTTTATAGGTGAGTGTTAGAACAGAGATCAACGTCTCATTGAACCTGCTGGATTAACCACACATTTCACTACTACAGCTTTATCTGTGGAAGGGAACACTTTATAGGATAGAAAAAGACATTTGGTGGTGTTTTATCTCTAAATGATCAGAGAGGACAGAAAAAGTCTCTTGATGTCACAATCTCTTGCAGACTAACTGACATGAATAATACTCATTTTGCAGCTCTGGGTTCCATGAACAGCATAAAGCCACAAAGTACTGAAGAACATGTTGCAGAGGGCAGAGACATCAACCTGACCTGTACATATGAGGGAGCTATCAGCAATATCCAGTGGTACCGACAATACCAGAGATCCAGACCAGAGTTCCTGCTCTACATCAACGAGGGAGGATTGATTCATCCAACTGGTTCTGGTTTCTCAGCTCACATTAACAAAGCAGAGAAACATGTTGATCTGGAGATCATCTCAGCTAAAGTGTCACACTCTGCTGTGTACTACTGTGCTGTGACGCCCACAGTGACAGGAAACACCTAAACTCTGTACAAAAACCTTTGGAGCAAAGACAACACAATACTCCACAACGTCCACTAGAGGGAGTCACACTCTGTTCCACTTCAACAGGAGATGATGATCCAGTCTACATTGTTTTATTCAACAGTAACTGGTGATAATGAGCTGTTGTGGGATATTATTTATATGAACAATAGCTCATCATAACTGAGTAGAACAGCTGATCCTCTGATATCTAATAGGGCTCAGATGAAACTCTGGAGGTCAGTAATTTAGTGAGGAACTCTCTGATATATTCATAACTGACTAAATGTGAAACTATTTAAAAAATGCCACCATCATATCGGAGTAGGGATGATATCGATAAATGGACGATCCATTAATCGGTCGTTAAGAACTCGATCAAACGGGTGAAATGTAATGGATCTCTCAAATAAAGATGTGAAATATGAACAAGGTGTAGTTACATTCTAGATATCAGTAGGATGGAGGATTATTAAAGCATGTTTCAATGACTCTCATTCACCACCAGAGGGCGCTGGGAGAGGTGGTGGAGGTGGCCACGGCGAACCCACAGGCTGAAAGCGATGAACCCGACAGAGACGCTCGGTCAATGGTGGCCGTGAGTCGGGCCTCCGCCGTGGCTCTGGCTGGCTGCGTGGACACGGAGGTTGACAACTTTTTACGGGACATTGTTCATCCTTGGATACAAAGTCGACAGACTGGTGGAAAGTCAACGCGGGGAGATTCCCCGGACCGGCAAAGCTGGCAGGCCAGAACGTCTGCATACATGCAACATCATACCATCCGACAGGATGTTTACCAGAACTGTTCAGGTCCAAGCTTCATTCACAACGTTCACATCTGAATTATTATTAATAACTTACAGAAACATTGCCTGCAGTAGTCCTTCTGTCTCTCTCTGTCGCTACGCTCATTCTCTGTAATTGTCTCAATCCTCAGTCCAAAAGTCAAAAAGATGGATGTAATTATTTCTAAAAATTCACACCATGTTTTTATCTAACCAAACATTCTGCTTCAGTGTATATTTGTTGGCGTTTCGCCTTTCAAAGCCAGTTTACTGTCCCTCATACACCTTTATTAACGGGGCGGGCTAGCAGCGATCTAACAGCACCGAGAACAAGAAGAACAGGCAGAAATCACAACACTGACAGTCGGAGAAGTTTGTTAGCTTCTTGTTGCAGCGTTACATTTAGTTGTTTCTGAGCGTCTTTCTTATTAAACTAGGATATATGTTAGCGGATATTATTTAAATGAACACACTCATGTAATCTAATATTGAATATTATTCAGTGTGTTCAATATGTCTAGGCCTCTACATCTTTATATTTCAGAGACTATACAATGCTGTCAGACAATATGTAATATGTTGCTGTGGAGATAAAGCTTTGATTGAGGAAAAATAACACATTTGGTATTGTTTGGTCGATGCACAATTTGTATATTTTTATAGTTACATTTAATTGATTGATCGTTAATGTTACCAGTGATCGATCAATGAAAGTGCTTACAATTTGCAACATTATATTGGAATAAAATATTCAATATCAGAAACACATGGTGATCGTATCTAACAGTGAGTCAATATATTAACTGTTATATTGAACTCCGCTATTGACCAATCACACAATGTGAATCAAGTATCTCCATAAACTGGTCATCATCACAGACTATTTGTAAGATTTCTTGTGGTGTACCACAGGGTTCAATCCTAGGACCACTCAATTTACATTTATTATTATATTAATATGTGACCAATGGGCTCCTCCAGCTGGTCCAAAATGCTGCTACCAGTCTGTTAACCAGGAGGAAGTGGAACTGAGAGAAGGTCAAATCCAGATCTAAGAGGAGACGGAGAGATTCAGGGAGGAGCTAAGATGTTACTGAACTATAGAAGAGAGAGGAACTTCTATATTCAGCAGAGTTCATTACACAAACCATCAACATTACCTTCATTCAACATGCTCTCATTGGACTGTTATGGACTTTCTCTACTGTTTGTCACTATTCTAACAGGTACGCTAGATTCTGCTGTTTTAAAAACAACTTGAACTCCAATGTTTCATAAATGGGATTCATTTCTTGAGAGTTCTGTAACATAATAAATAACAGAGTTGTCTCTTCCTTCAGGTGTCAGCTGTGGAGAACTCACTCCAGTCAATAATGAAGAGTCCAGTTTAGAAGACAGCACTGTTACTCTGTCCTACACATACTCTGAAAAAACAACTGGTAGTGATTATTTCTACTGGTATCGACAATATCCAGGAAAACCACCAGAGTTCATCATCTCACACTCTTCTTTAGGAAAAGTAGGAACTTTTAAAATCTCTGGACTGAAGACTGAAGTGGATCAGAAACAAATCCATCTGAACATCTCCTCTGCTGCAGTGTCACACTCTGCTGTGTACTACTGTGCTGTGAGGCCCACAGTGACAGGAAACACCAAAACTCTGTACAAAAACCTTTGGAGCAAAGACAACACAATACTCCACAACGTCCACTAGAGGGCCACATTATCCAGTAGGAGGTGCACTACTCGTGCACTGTGTTCAACCATTCAGTCAATCACAAGTGCTGCTGTGAAGAGAACAATTGTTAGACTGAATGTTGAACATCAGCTAGTTTCTCCTGTTGATTTAAACCTTGTTGTAGAGATGGAACATTGGCTGTGGATTATTCTTGCTGCTCTTTTCTTTGGTAAGATACAAACAACTCCATGTTGTGATTCTTTTCTCCAGGTTGATAGAAAGTGGAGTGTTTGTGTCCACAGAGTAACACTGTCCAGTTGTCTTCTCCTCTCAGCCTCATCAACAATCAGTCAGTCTAATGGCTTCATTTTCTCTACTTTTTCCAGGACTAATAGCTGGAGACCAAATCTCTCCTGTAAAAGATGAGCTCAGTAAAAGAGAAGGAGAATCTGTCTCACTCAGATGTGACTATGAGACAACTTCACAAGGCGTTATCCTTTATTGGTACAGACATCATGGTGACCTTCAGGCTCCTCAGTTTATACTCTGGAAAGGAGCAAGAAGCATCACAAATGAGTATATTCCTGATAAACGATATCAATGTGAAACAGGGTTCAACTCAACTGAAGTGACCATTAGAAGACTAACCCTGGCAGACACAGCTCTCTACTACTGTGCTCTAGAAACACAGTGATACAAAGTGGAGAAGAGGCTGTACAAAAAGCTCAACACAGATATGGGACTACTCTTCAGAGAGGAGGGAAGTGGTATTCAAACCACAGCTTCATATCAGATGGATTCTGATCAGAGTCACTGTGGTTACAGCTGCTAATGAAACACTGGGGGGGGGGGGAGCCACATGAGCAGCAAATCCACATCAGGGACCAACCAAACACAACCCACCATGACAAGAGAGAGACTGATTCAGTCCTCTTGGTACCCTGTGGGTCATTAGGTCACCATGAGCTCCTTCCATTCTTCACTATCCTCTGAAAGCTGCAGATACACCCCAAATAGACCCTGAGACACTAACTACTACAACTCTACCATGAATAGTGATGATATCTGGAGACAGAGTCACACATTAACAGCTCCATTTTTACCAAGTCAACAATCGGTTGCTTCCACAACAACTGCAGCATCTTTGAATGTGACGTCTCACGGCTGCAGACGACCAAAAGATACCAAACTGTCCATTTACATTGAAGAGAAGAAGCAGTGTGAAAGGAGCAGAAAGAGTCACATGTTGATCACATGTTCATCCTCAGTTTACTGTCAGTCTTTGTGATCACAGATATTAAAGCAGCTTTTCTCTGTTGTGGAACAAAGTGAATGTAAAACAGGACACATGTCTCCTGAAACGTCCAATGATGAGTCCACACAACAGCGTCAGCAGTAGGAAAGGAGAGAGGCCCAAAGTGTGTTAGTGTTGTGTTGGGGCTGTGAATGAGCCCTGTCACTGTGATCAGCTTCCTCCTTCTAATCCACCAACTCAGTGTTGATGAAGACTACACAGAGAGATCACAGCCTTCTTTAGACTCAACACTGCACACATGACGCCTCTGTTCATCTCAGTGCTGCTGGCTGCTACGAGCCTCGGTAGGAACACAACTGTCTTTCTTTGCTATCCGTCCAACATTGACATGATTCTTTAACGGCACACTGATACTGTTTGTTGCTGTTTGACAGAATGCAGAGCGCAAAAAGACAACGTGCTGCAACCAGAAGGAGATGAGACTGCTGCTGAAGGAGAGGCAGTAACACTTGGCTGTCAATATAACAGCATTTCATCTATTCACTATCTGTTCTGGTACAAACAGGATGGAAACAACAGCCCCAAATTCATCCTGAGCCGCTTTACAGTGGGCACGGGGAAAACAGAGAACCAGGAGAGATTTTCCTCCACACTGAATTCAGCCTTAAGATCAGTTCCTCTGAGGATCCAGAATCTTCAGCTGTCTGACTCTGCTGTGTACTACTGTGCTCTGCAGCCCACAGTGACAGGAAACACCAAAACTCTGTACAAAAACCTTTGGAGCAAAGACAACACAATACTCCACAACGTCCACTAGAGGGAGTCACACTCTGTTCCACTCCAACAGGAGCTGATGATCCAGTCTAGTGTTGAAGTGCCATCCATTTGCTGGATTACAGACATACCCATATGCCTCTTCTATTCACTAAAACAATAGCCCTTACCAGCTAAACTTTGTAAAGATCTCTGGTCATTGCTGGGACCAACAACGCACCTCTTGGCCAAATAATACGTAGTCATGTAATTAATTTCCACTGTTACGCTGATGATACTCAGCTGTATCTGCCTATAAAGACGGAGGATGGATCCCAATTGATTAAACTAGAGGCCTGCCTGTCTGCGGTGAAAAACTGGATGTAAAGTAATCTCTTGCTCCTAAACTGAGATCAAACTGAGATGCTGGTCATTGGCCCTGCTCCACATAGACATCAGTTTGATCAGGTAACAGGATCTTTAGAGAACTGGGTGATATCCGAGAGTTCAACAGTTATGAATCTTGGTGTTACGTTCCATTCAACTCTTTCTGTTGATCAGCACATTAAAGACATCACAAAGATCGCCTTCTTTCACCTACGCAACATCTCTACCATCAGGTCTTCTTTATCCATGGCTGATGCAGAGGTCCTAATTCACACCTTTGTATCATCCAGACTGGATTATTGTAATGTTTTGCTATCAGGTCTGCCTCGTTCTAGAACTAGAAGTCTTCAAACTAAAACTAGAAAATGGGACCATATTACACCAGTTTAGGCTTCATTACACTGGCTCCCAATCCATGTCAGATCAGACTTTAAGGTGCTTCTGATGACCTAGAATATAGTAAATGGGCACGCTCCTCCCTACCTGTCTGATATACTTAAACCTGATACTCCAATCAGGACTCTCCTCTCTCAGAATACAGGACTCCTGTCTGTCCATAGAGTTAAAAAGAAGTCAGCAGGCCAAAGGGCCTTTTCTTATCGAGCCCCTTTCCTCTGGAATAACCTCCCTATGGACATCAGACAGTCTGAATCTGTGGAGGTCTTTAAATCCAGACTCAAAACCCATCGTTTTGACCTAACTTTCTATTAGTTAGTTAATCTTTTATGATCCGGCTGCTACCAGTCTGTTAACCAGGAGGAAGTGGAACTGAGAGAAGGTCAAATCCAGATCTTAGAGGAGACGGAGAGATTCAGGGAGGAGCTAAGATGTTACTGAACTATAGAAGAGAGAGGAACTTCTATATTCAGCAGAGTTCAATACACAAACCATCAACATTACCTTCATTCAACATGCTCTCATTGGACTGTTATGGACTTTCTCTACTGTTTGTCACTATTCTAACAGGTACGCTAGATTCTGCTGTTTTAAACACAACTTGAACTCCAATGTTTCATAAATGGGATTCATTTCTTCAGAGTTCTGTAACATAATAAATAACAGAGTTGTCTCTTCCTTCAGGTGTCAGCTGTGGAGAACTCACTCCAGTCAATAATGAAGAGCCCAGTTTAGAAGACAGCACTGTTACTCTGTCCTACTCATATTCTGAAAAACCAACTGGTAGTGATTATTTCTACTGGTATCGACAATATCCAGGAAAACCACCAGAGTTCATCATCTACCATTCAGGAACTGGAAGTATAATTAATCATCCAATCCCTGAACTGAAGATTAAAGTGGATCAGAACCAGAAGCAAATCCATCTGAACATCTCCTCTGCTGCAGTGTCACACTCTGCTGTGTACTACTGTGCTGTGAGGCCCACAGTGACAGGAAACACCAAAACTCTGTACAAAAACCTTTGGAGCAAAGACAACACAATACTCCACAACGTCCACTAGAGGGCCACATTATCCAGTAGGAGGTGCACTACTCGTGCACTGTGTTCAACCATTCAGTCAATCACAAGTGCTGCTGTGAAGAGAACAATTGTCAGACTGAATGTTGAACATCAGCTAGTTTCTCCTGTTGATTTAAACCTTGTTGTAGAGATGGAACATTGGCTGTGGATTATTCTTGCTGCTCTTTTCTTTGGTAAGATACAAACAACTCCATGTTTCCTCTCTCAACACTTTTCGCTAGTAACTGAGCTGTGAGTGCTTTTAATGTTCATTATACAGAGAAGCAACAACACATCATTTCTGTTGCTATCTAGTAGCTTCTAAAGAACTCCTTCTATGGTTTAATGTGACATCAGACAGCAGTCAGTGAAAATCCAGACTATTCTAAATGTCTCTGATTGTGACTCTGTGGCTAGGTAACTCTTTAAACCTACTGATTGTTCTCCTTTAATCAATCATCTTTATTCATTCATCTCTTCCTCTGCATGTTCTCTTCTTCCCCAGAGTGTAAAGGAGAAGACAGAGTGAACCAGACAACAGGAGATGTCATCGCTACTGAAGGACACACAATCACACTGGACTGTACATTTGAGACCAGTTACACAGGTCCCACTTTGTTCTGGTACAAACAGGAAGTTCATGATTTCCCAAAGTCTATCCTACGACGCTACTCTGGAGCCAACGATGCTGGAGACGTTCAGAAAGACAGAATTGATGCTACAGTCAACAAGAAATCAGTTCCTCTGAGGATCCAGAAGCTTCAGCTGTCAGACTCTGCTGTATACTACTGTGCTCTGCAGCCCACAGTGACAGGAAACACCAAAACTCTGTACAAAAACCTTTGGAGCAAAGACAACACAATACTCCACAACGTCCACTAGAGGGAGTCACACTCTGTTCCACTCCAACAGGAGCTGATGATCCAGTCTAGGGTTGAAGTACCATCCATTTGCTGGATTACAGACATGCCCATATGCCTCTTCTATTCACTAAAACAATAGCCCTTACCAGCTAAACTTTTTAAAGATCTCTGGTCATTGCTGGGACCAACAACGCACCTCTTGGCCAAATAATATGTAGTCTTGGAATTCATTTCCATTGTTACGCTGATGATACTCAGCTGTATCTGCCTATAAAGACGGAGGATAGATCCCAAATGATTAAACTAGAGGCCTGCCTGTCTGTGGTGAAAAACTGGATGTAAAGTAATCTCTTGCTCCTAAACTGAGATCAAACTGAGATGCTGGTCATTGGCCCTGCTCCACATAGACATCAGTTTGATCAGGTAACAGGATCTTTAGAGAACTGGGTGATATCCCAGAGTTCAACAGTTATGAATCTTGGTGTTACGTTCCATTCAACTCTTTCTGTTGATCAGCACATTAAAGACATCACAAAGATCGCCTTCTTTCACCTACGCAACATCTCTACCATCAGGTCTTCTTTATCCATGGCTGATGCAGAGGTCCTAATTCACATCTTGGTATCATCCAGACTGGACTATTGTAATGTTTTGCTAGCAGGTCTGCCTCGTTCTAGTACTAGAAGTCTTCAAACTAAAACTACAAAATGGGACCATTTTACACCAGTTTAGGCTTCATTACACTGGCTCCCAATCCATGTCAGATCAGATTTTAAGGTGCTTCTGATGACCTAGAATATAGTAAATCGGCACGTTCATTCCTACCTGTCTGATCTACTTCAACCTGATACTCCAATAAGGACTCTCCTCTCTCAGAATACAGGGCTCCTGTCTGTCCACAGAGTTAAAAAGAAGTCAGCAGGCCAAAGGGCCTTTTCTTATCGAGCCCCTTTCCTCTGGAATAACCTCCCTATGGACATCAGACAGTCTGAATCTGTGGAGGTCTTTAAATCCAGACTCAAAACCCATCGTTTTGACCTAACTTTCTATTAGTTAGTTATTCTTTTATTATCCGTCTGCTACCAGTCTGTTAACCAGGAGGAAGTGGAACTGAGAGAAGGTCAAATCCAGATCTAAGAGGAGACGGAGAGATTCAGGGAGGAGCTAAGATGTTACTGAACTATAGAAGAGAGAGGAACTTCTGTATTCAGCAGAGTTCAATACACAAACCATCAACATTACCTTCATTCAACATGCTCTCATTGGACTGTTATGGACTTTCTCTACTGTTTGTCACTATTCTAACAGGTACGCTAGATTCTGCTGTTTTAAACACAACTTGAACTCCAATGTTTCATAAATGGGATTCATTTCTTCAGAGTTCTGTAACATAATAAATAACAGAGTTGTCTCTTCCTTCAGGTGTCAGCTGTGAAGAACTCACTACAGTCAAGAATGAAGAGTCCAGTTTAGAAGACAGCACTGTTATTCTGTCCTACACATACTCTGAAAAACCAACTGGTAGTGATTATTTCTACTGGTATCGACAATATCCAGGAAAACCACCAGAGTTCATCATCTACCATTCAGGAACTGGAAGTATAATTAATCATCCAATCCCTGAACTGAAGATTAAAGTGGATCAGAACCAGAAGCAAATCCATCTGAACATCTCCTCTGCTGCAGTGTCACACTCTGCTGTGTACTACTGTGCTGTGAAGCCCACAGTGACAGGAAACACCAAAACTCTGTACAAAAACCTTTGGAGCAAAGACAACACAATACTCCACAACGTCCACTAGAGGGCCACATTATCCAGTAGGAGGTGCACTACTCGTGCACTGTGTTCAACCATTCAGTCAATCACAAGTGCTGCTGTGAAGAGAACAATTGTCAGACTGAATGTTGAACATCAGCTAGTTTCTCCTGTTGATTTAAACCTTGTTGTAGAGATGGAACATTGGCTGTGGATTATTCTTGCTGCTCTTTTCTTTGGTAAGATACAAACAACTCCATGTTTCCTCTCTCAACACTTTTCACTAGTAACTGAGCTGTGAGTGCTTTTAATGTTCATTATACAGAGAAGCAACAACACATCATTTCTGTTGCTATCTAGTAGCTTCTAAAGAACTCCTTCTATGGTTTAATGTGACATCAGACAGCAGTCAGTGAAAATCCAGACTTTTCTAAATGTCTCTGATTGTGACTCTGTGGCTAGGTAACTCTTTAAACCTGCTGATTGTTCTCCTTTAATCAATCATCTTTATTCATTCATCTCTTCCTCTGCATGTTCTCTTCTTCCCCAGAGTGTAAAGGAGAAGACAGAGTAATGCAGGCAACAGGAGATGTCATCGCTACTGAAGGACACACACTCACACTGGACTGTACATTTGAGACAAGTGACCCAAGTCCCACTTTGTTCTGGTACAAACAGGAAGTTCAGGATTATCCAAAGTTTCTGCTGCAACGGTTCACTGTAAAGACGGATAATTCTGAAGAGCAACAGAGAATTGATGCTACAGCCGACAAGACATCAGTTCCTCTGAAGATCTAGAAGCTTCAGCTGTCAGACTCTGCTGTGTACTACTGTGCTCTGCAGCCCACAGTGACAGGAAACACCTAAACTCTGTACAAAAACCTGACAGCTCCTCATTGAACATTTACACACTTCAGCTCCTCCTTTACCTGAACAACACCTCCATCTAGTGGACACTGACATGTCCAACAGTCCAGATGTAAAACAGGCTTTGGCACAATCTACAACTCTTAACATCTTTCCAGATGGACTTCTAAGATGAGAAATAACTCGTTTTTCATGTCGTAACCTCTTTGACCCTGCTGTCCTTCCATCGGGTCCACAATGTTATTTTACTGGGTTACTGGTACTGACTTATAGAACTGTGAAGAAAACAACTCATGGTGTAGTAATAGCGTTAGATTCAGACCATCTGTCCACTGTTCTCCTCACACCACCACTTACTTCTTGCTAATAAATGCACACTATTTCTCCTCCTTCTTGCATGTTTCTGGTCCATTAGACGATAAAACCTTCTTTGAATATATGTAATTTATATCAGTTTAGACTGTGATATAGTAAACTATTTCTATAAACAAGAACATTGAGAAATTGTGAAAGGATACAACATCCTGGCAGAAAAGTCCTCCTCTGAATCAACTGTAACGTCACTGTAACGTTAGTTAGTGTAACGTCAGAATAACGTCAGAGTAACGTCAGTCACAGTAACATTAGTCAGAGTAACGTCAGAGTAACGTCAGTCACAGTAACGTTAGTTAGTGTAACATCAGAATAACGTCAGAGTAACGTCAGTCACAGTAACATTAGTCAGAGTAACGTCAGAGTAACGTCAGTCACAGTAACATTAGTCAGAGTAACGTCAGAGTAACGTCAGTCACAGTAACATTAGTCAGAGTAACGTCAGAGTAACGTCAGTCACAGTAACGTTAGTTAGTGTAACATCAGAATAACGTCAGAGTAACGTCAGTCACAGTAACATTAGTCAGAGTAACGTCAGAGTAACGTCAGTCACAGTAACATTAGTCAGAGTAACGTCAGTCACAGTAACGTTAGTTAGTGTAACGTCAGAATAACGTCAGAGTAACGTCAGTCACAGTAACATTAGTCAGAGTAACGTCAGAGTAACGTCAGTCACAGTAACATTAGTCAGAGTAACGTCAGAGTAACGTCAGTCACAGTAACATTAGTCAGAGTAACGTCAGAGTAACGTCAGTCACAGTAACGTTAGTCAGAGTAACGTCAGTCACAGTAACGTTAGTCAGAGTAACGTCAGAGTAACGTCAGTCACAGTAACGTTAGTCAGAGTAACGTCAGAGTAACGTCAGTCACAGTAACGTTAGTCAGAGTAACGTCAGAGTAACGTCAGTCACAGTAACATTAGTCAGAGTAACGTCAGAGTAACGTCAGTCACAGTAACGTTAGTTAGTGTAACATCAGAATAACGTCAGAGTAACGTCAGTCACAGTAACATTAGTCAGAGTAACGTCAGAGTAACGTCAGTCACAGTAACATTAGTCAGAGTAACGTCAGTCACAGTAACGTTAGTTAGTGTAACGTCAGAATAACGTCAGAGTAACGTCAGTCACAGTAACATTAGTCAGAGTAACGTCAGAGTAACGTCAGTCACAGTAACATTAGTCAGAGTAACGTCAGAGTAACGTCAGTCACAGTAACGTTAGTCAGAGTAACGTCAGAGTAACGTCAGTCACAGTAACGTTAGTCAGAGTAACGTCAGAGTAACGTCAGTCACAGTAACGTTAGTCAGAGTAACGTCAGAGTAACGTCAGTCACAGTAACGTTAGTCAGAGTAACGTCAGAGTAACGTCAGTCACAGTAACGTTAGTCAGAGTAACGTCAGAGTAACGTCAGTCACAGTAACGTTAGTCAGAGTAACGTCAGAGTAACGTCAGTCACAGTAACATTAGTCAGAGTAACGTCAGAGTAACGTCAGTCACAGTAACGTTAGTCAGAGTAACGTCAGTCACAGTAACGTTAGTTAGTGTAACGTCAGAGTAACATCAGAGTAACGTCACAGTAACGTTAGTTAGTGTAACGTCAGAGTAACGTAAGTCACAGTAACAGTGGTAAATAACAGCAAAACTATTTTTCCAAAAATCAAACTAGACTTTGTTCTGATGTTGGAATGTGGTTAGCAGCAAACAGTCTTCTGACCAGAAAACAGCTGTGAAATGATCAACTGTAATGTGTGACGTCACATTAACGTTACTGTGACGTTACTGTGACGTTACCGGATGAGCTCCGTCACAAGACCTCAACACAGGTCACAACACAACCCACAGCCAGTAACACAGGAAATATCTCTCACCTTACAGGTGTTCTCAGGGACGAGGAACAAGTCCAACGGGAGCTAACAAGAAAGCTCCTTCTTCACGGTCCCAGCGGCTTTCTGCGGGTCTCTGCGGCTTTCTGCGGTTCGTGCGGGTCTCTGCAGGTCTCTGCGGCTTTCTGCGGTTCGTGCGGGTCTCTGCGGGTCTCTGCGGGTCTCTGCGGCTTTCTGCGGTTCGTGCGGGTCTCTGCGGGTCTCTGCGGCTTTCTGCGGTTCGTGCGGGTCTCTGCGGGTCTCTGCGGCTTTCTGCGGTTCGTGCGGGTCTCTGCGGGTCTCTGCGGCTTTCTGCGGGTCTCTGCGGCTTTCTGCGGTTCGTGCGGGTCTCTGCGGGTCTCTGCGGGTCTCTGCGGGTCTCTGCTGGTCTCTGCGGCTTTCTGCGGTTCGTGCGGGTCTCTGCGGGTCTCTGCGGGTCTCTGCGGCTTTCTGCGGTTCGTGCGGGTCTCTGCGGGTCTCTGCGGGTCTCTGCGGCTTTCTGCGGTTCGTGCGGGTCTCTGCGGGTCTCTGCGGGTCTCTGCGGCTTTCTGCGGTTCGTGCAGGTCTATGCGGGTCTCTGCGGCTTTCTGCGGGTCTCTGCGGTTCGTGCGGATCTCTGCGGGTTCGCGCCGGTCTCTGCGGCTCTCTGCGGTTCGTGCGGGTCTCTGCGGGTCGTGCGGGTCGTGCGGGTCTCTGCGGTTCGTGCGGGTCTCTGCGGGTCTCTGCGAGTCTCTGCTGTTCGTGCGGGTCTCTGTGGTTCGTGCGGTTCTCTGCGGGTCTCTGCGGGTCATGCGGTTCTCTGCGGATCTCTGCGGGTCATGCGGGTCTCTGCGGGTCTCTGCGGGTCATGCGGTTCGTGCGGGTCTCTGCGGGTCTCTGCGGGTCTCCGCGGTTCGTGCGGGTCTCTGCGGGTCATGCGGTTCGTGCGAGTCTCTGCGGGTCTCTGCGGGTCATGCGGTTCGAGCGGGTCTCTGCGGGTCTCTGCGGGTCATGCGGTTCGTGCGGGTCTCTGCGGGTCATACGGGTCTCTGCGGGTCTCTGCGGGTCTCTGTGGGTCTCTGCGGGTCTCTGCGGTTCGTGCGGGTCTCTGCGGGTCATACGGGTCTCTGCGGTTCGTGCGGGTCTCTGCGGGTCTCTCTGGGTTTCTCTGGGTCTCTGCGGGTCATACGGGTCTCTGCGGTTCGTGCGGGTCTCTGCGGGTCTCTCTGGGTCTCTCTGGGTCTCTGCGGGTCTCTCTGGGTTTCTCTGGGTCTCTCTGGGTCTCTGCGGGTCTCTGCGGGTCTCTACGGGTCTCTGCGGGTCTCTCTGGGTTTCTCTGGGTCTCCGCGGGTCTCTGCGGGTCTCTCTGGGTCTCTCTGGGTCTCTGCGGGTCTCTGCGGGTCTCTGCGGGTCTCTGCGGGTCTCTCTGGGTTCCTCTGGGTCTCTGCGGGTCTCTGCGGGTCTCTACGGGTCTCTCTGGGTTTCTCTGGGTCTCTGCGGGTCTCTGCGGGTCTCTGCGGGTCTCTGCGGGTCTCTCTGGGTTTCTCTGGGTCTCTGCGGGTCTCTGCGGGTCTCTGCGGGTCTCTCTGGGTTTCTCTGGGTCTCTGCGGGTCTCTGCGGGTCTCTGCGGGTCTCTGCGGTTCAGAAGCTTCAAACTTTGGGCAGGTTGTGAGTGACTGATAGTTTTGACGCTCGTGACGTGTCAGCTCTCGTGGTTGAAACAGCCAATCACATCACAGCCTTCATACAACGTAGCAGATAGAGGTAAACAGTACAATTTCACTGAAATATTATTGATTTATTGATTTATTGATTTATTGATTGATTTATTTGTTTATTTTTTGTATAATTTATTATTTGGTTATTTCTATTTCTGGCAGTCATTACTCAGTTATATTAATAATCTAATGAGATGTCCTGTGGTGCATGTTTAAATTTAGAGAGTACATACAATAATAATAACATTATTATTATTATTATTATTATTATTATTATTGTTATTATCCTAATTGTTGTTCTAATAGAATGAATCCATCATTATTGTTCTTTTTTTCAAATTCTTTTAAATTTATTTTTGGATGTAAAGTTTATTCTATTTCCCAAGGGTCAATGAAAATAAAGCTAATCAACACATGTCAGTTAAATATTTGTGTGTTTGTGTATGTTTCTTAACAATTTAATATTATATATATATATATATTATATTATATATATATATGTATATTTTTTTTGTAGGAATTATAATTCCTGTTGATTTTGAAGTTGCTGGTGTACGATTTATTATTTTAATAATAAATATCAATTCAATAAATCTGTGTCTATGTATTTATTTATTTATTTCATTTTGTTTTACAAAATTAATAAAATGATGTTTAAGTCAAACTTGATGTTTCTTTACACATAACAGAATGATCCAGTCTCTTCCACTCAGCGAGACATACAGATGATTAATTAAACACTGGTATCTGATCGGTACTCGGTATCGGCCGATACTCAGAGCCCAGGTATCGGTATCGGTATCGGTATCGGGACTGTGTGACTGAAGTCAGATCGGTGCATCATCTCTACTCACATGATAGAGACCAGCTGCTTCATTCAGGACCTGTTGATGTGTGTAACAGTTCCTGAGTACATCCACAAGGTGGAGCTGGTGTCACATCAGACAGCAGAACAAGAACAGCACTGGTTCCCAACCTGGGGTCCCGACCCCCAGTAGGGGTCACCAAAGCGTAAGACAACTTTTTTTAAATAAATGTACAATTTCCTATATCAGAACATTTCATTCATTTCTGTGAAGAAAACTAAAGGAAATTGTCATTTTTAAAGTTTGGATCATTATTCAAAATACAAATTAAAACAAATCTCACAGGATGAGGACACGGTGGAGACCTGAACACCAGTCAGGTCTTCACGGTGAAGACCTGAACACCGGTCAGTCACAGAGTCTGTTATTTAAGATATAAACAGGATGAGGACACGGTGAAGACCTGAACACCAGTCAGGTCTTCACGGTAAAGACCTGGGGCCTCATGTATACACGGTGCGTAAGTACTAAAATGTTGCGTACGCTGTGTTTCACGCTCACGCCGGGATGTATAAAAATCAACGTGACGTGAGAATGTGCGGACCGTGCCGCAAACTCTAGACCAGTCGTGAGAATGTGCGGGCCGTCTTCCAAACTCTGTCATCTGGCAGTGTCAAACTACAAAGTCCTGAAACTCGCTAAATGTGTAAAAATTATTTTTCCACTCAACTTACTGAGCTTTATTTATGATGTGGGATCAAAAAAAAAAAACCCACATATTTCTTAACTAGTTTGCGCATAATGTTTAACATCAGAGAGGCACAACAAAAACACATTTAAACTAATTTCCCAGAGATGACATGACTTAACCACCGTGCCAAAAACAACATCGCGTGCTGCACAATGTGGCAAACCACCGTGGTGAGCCTGTGTCCCCTGGAGCTACAGATGGATGAACCGGATCCTGGCACACCTAACAATGAGCCAAATGCAGCAGCTATACGGCGCCGTTTAGATGAGATACACAGAATGTATAGTAACGAGGTGAGTTGAGACAAACATTTTTTTAACAAGGTCTTTTAATATATGACTTATCCCACCATCATTCATTCTTTTTAATTCGTTGCATATATATATTTTATCCTTCATTGTATTGACAATCTCTCTCTGTGACTCAGCACAGCGTATAGTATATATTTAGTGAGGACGCGGCCAGACCGGCGCCTCTCAGCAGTCGAGGCACGGGGCGCAGCTGATCGTGCGCCTTCGGAAGCCTTCGGGAACCTTCGGGAGCGCACGGTCAGCTGCTGTGGAGACGTTGCGTTTGTTACTGATTCCTGATGAAAGACCATCAAATAAAATATGTTTTCTAGCTTCCACCTCAGTAACAAACACTTCAATTTCACACTCTGTGAAATTCTTCTTTTTTGTTCCTTTTCCAGCGTGATCTGCCGTCGTTATTTGGACAATAAGTGACAGCATGGAGCGTGTTTATAGTCATTTGCATAGTTATTAATGGGAGGAGACAAGGCGGACCAAGTGGCACGTGCAGCTGCGCTCAATTTCACGTCAAGTGGGATGTATAAAGGAAAGGTGCGCAGGAACAGGCGTGCGCACGGTTTTATACATGTGAAAATTTCTGTGCGTACGTACTTTTCCAATTTTGTGAGTACGCCATCTTCCAGTGTGAAAGCTGCGCAGTCTTTTATACATGAGGCCCCTGAACACCGGACAGTCACAGAGTCTTCATCTCTACTAAACAGCCTCATCCTGCATTAGAAAACAACTAAAGAGCTGATAGAACAACGACAGGGAGAAGAAAACAGCGAATTTGTCAAAAGAAGAAGCCTTCTAAGTATTGTGGCGGTACTGAGTTCCCCAGACTTTAGTTGTTCAGTCAGAAGACTGAAAAACAGTTCCCATCCACATAATAATATAAAATAAAATGCCTTCTTAATAATAATAATGAACAAATGCCTCTATATTAACAAACAATTAAGGAAACTGAAATATTGGTTTGTATTTTTCCTTTTACCCTCCTTTAAAGTTTTCCCAAATAAAATACACTAAAAGAAATGGGTATAAAGGGTTTCATTGAAAATCAACAAATGAATAGAATACAAAAATACAGCCTGCAGGCGTTAGGCTATTGTAAGGCAAGCCAGATCGTTGCACAAATAGCACCTAATTGTCCCAGTGCAGGTAACCCAATTGGTTGGCACTTAACTTGTTTCCCCAACTAGGAGTCAACACTCTCAACAAACAAAACACGAAGATCACAGAATCCCAAAAGGGCCCAAAACAGACCAGAGTTTCTGGTAAAGCTGATAACACATGTTGCATTGAGTGAAGGAGAGATCAGAATGACACTGGGTGTGCAGTTTCCCTCCTCTTTTAAGCCCTACAGAAAGGGCGTCGTTACACCCTGATTGGCCAAGAGGGGAATGCACCAAGCTGCTCTCAACTATCATTTAAGAGCCAGTCCCCACACCCTGCGCAACAGGTGAACTGAATAACCCTCTAATCACTCAGCAACTCAACCAGAAAAACACCAGGGAAAAGGGAAACAACAGCAAGCACCAGAGAATTGGCAGCTGCCACAGTATGAATGATTGTTTAAAAAACAATCCTGAATGTGTGTGTGTGTGTGTGTGTGTGAATGTGTGTGTGTGTGTGTGTGTGATTGTGTGTGTGTGTGAATGTGTGTGTGAGTGTGTGTGTGTGAATGTGTGTGTGTGTGTGTGTGTGTGTGTGTGTGTGTGTGTGTGTGTGTGTGTGTGAATGTGTGTGTGATTGTGTGTGTGAATGTGTGTGAATGTGTGTGTGTGTGTGTGTGTGTGTGTGTGTGTGTGTGTGATTGTGTGTGTGAATGTGTGTGTGTGAATGTGTGTGTGAATGTGTGTGTGATTGTGTGTGTGAATGTGTGTGTGATTGTGTGTGTGATTGTGTGTGTGTGAGTGTGTGTGTGATTGTGTGTGTGTGTGTGTGTGTGTGTGTGTGTGTGAATGTGTGTGTGAATGTGTGTGTGATTGTGTGTGTGTGAATGTGTGTGTGATTGTGTGTGTGATCGTGTGTGTGATTGTGTGTGTGATTGTGTGTGTGATTGTGTGTGTGAATGTGTGTGTGTGTGTGTGTGTGAATGTGTGTGTGATTGTGTGTGTGAATGTGTGTGTGTGATTGTGTGTGTGAGTGTGTGTGCGTGTGTGTGTGTGTGAATGTGTGTGTGAATGTGTGTGTGATTGTGTGTGTGAATGTGTGTGTGAATGTGTGTGTGATTGTGTGTGTGAATGTGTGTGTGATTGTGTGTGTGAGTGTGTGTGTGATTGTGTGTGTGTGTGTGTGTGTGTGTGTGTGTGTGTGAATGTGTGTGTGAATGTGTGTGTGATTGTGTGTGTGAATGTGTGTGTGATTGTGTGTGTGATCGTGTGTGTGATTGTGTGTGTGATTGTGTGTGTGATTGTGTGTGTGAATGTGTGTGTGAATGTGTGTGTGTGTGTGTGTGAATGTGTGTGTGATTGTGTGTGTGATTGTGTGTGTGTGTGTGTGTGTGTGTGTGTGTGTGTGTGTGTGTGTGTGTGTGTGTGTGTGATCGTGTGTGTGAGTGTGTGTGTGTGTGTGTGTGTGTGTGTGTGTGTGTGTGTGTGTGTGTGAATGTGTGTGTGATCGTGTGTGTGATTGTGTGTGTGAATGCTGACATTGTTAGTGTAAAGTGCTCTGAGTGGGTTGGAAGACTAGAAAGGAGCTCTATTATTATATATTATTATATTATTATCATTAGCTCTATTAAAACCATCTAACAGTCATCTCAGCAGTAAATCACTAAATGTCTCAGAGTGGCAGCTGCTACGACCTCAACGCTGGATGAAGAGCGCCTCGTTTCAAATGTGATTTAAAATCTACAAACAGTATATATATACATGTGTGTGTATATATATATATATATACATACATGTATATATATATATACATGTATGTATATCTGTGAAATGTGCTCATTTTAGTGGCGTCTGTGAAGAACAGAGATATACAGAGCAGCAGTCAGTGGTGTTTTAGCCCGGCATGGTTTGGTTTTATATTCTCTGGTGTCCTCTTATTAATAAACGTGTGAACAGACACTCAAACTACATCAAGACAGAGTCAAAACCAAGACTCTCTCCACTTAACAGGACATAATATCTATATCTAATATTTCACCTGAAACACTTCAGCATGTTGTTCCTTCTCTTTGTGAGTATTTTAGTCATCACATGAGAGTCTTCAGCATATTTTACATCATTTAAAAAAGCACTAAAAAGTAAAAAAAATGTAATTTTCTACATATTTATTTTCTTCTATCTGAGGCTGAAGAGCTGATATTCATCCATATTCCTGTTTGGACCAAACAGATGTGATCAGAGGGTTTTATTATATCAGAGAAACAAACAGAAACAATCTGACAGTTACAGTTCTGGAGGAGAGCCACCAGATAGAGCTGTTGTCCCATGGAGAGGCTGCAGCGTGCCGCCTGCAGGACGCCGCCTACAGGACATAACGTGATGTGAATGAGTCCACAGGCTCTGTGAAGCTCTAATAACATCTCCATCAGGTGATAAAAGAGACCTCTGGTATTTAAAATAGAAGAAACTATGAACCTGACGAACTGGTACAGTTATGAAGTGGAGAAGAGGAAGTAAAACTCACAGTTTACAGACAGCAGGCAATAATAACACATACACAATGAATTCAATAAGTAATTCATACTAAAGAGTGACAGGTGAATGCCGCCGCCACCGTTATTATCTCTGGTAGTCCAAGACGTCTACAACAGATCATTTAAGATGAATAAAGGTTTACCAGGTTAACCTTTATTTATATTTCTTCAGAATCAGAGTGATGAATACTACACACACTAATGATACAAGAACATAAATAATAGCACTACTAATAATTAGTAAACATTATTAATTATTATTACACGTCTGTGTTGAATACTCGATTCTGATTGGTCAATCATGGTGTTCTGCTATTTCTTTATAGCAGACCGTTGCTACGTATTACAGACCGTTGCTACGTATAGCAGACCGTTGCTACATATTGCAGACCGTTGCTACGTATTACAGACCGTTGCTACGTATTGCAGACTGTTGCTACGTATAGCAGACCGTTGCTACGTATAGCAGACCGTTGCTACATATTGCAGACCGTTGCTACGTATTACAGACCGTTGCTACGTATAGCAGACCGTTGCTACGTATTGCAGACCGTTGCTACGTATAGCAGACCGTTGCTACATATTGCAGACCGTTGCTACGTATTACAGACCGTTGCTACGTATTGCAGACCGTTGCTACGTATAGCAGACCGTTGCTACATATTGCAGACCGTTGCTACGTATTACAGACCGTTGCTACGTATTGCAGACCGTTGCTACGTATTGCAGACCGTTGCTACGTATAGCAGACCGTTGCTACATATTGCAGACCGTTGCTACGTATTACAGACCGTTGCTACGTATTGCAGACCGTTGCTACGTATAGCAGACCGTTGCTACGTATAGCAGACCGTTGCTACATATTGCAGACCGTTGCTACGTATTACAGACCGTTGCTACGTATTGCAGACCGTTGCTACGTATAGCAGACCGTTGCTACGTATAGCAGACCGTTGCTACGTATTGCAGACCGTTGCTACGTATTACAGACCGTTGCTACGTATTGCAGACCGTTGCTACGTATAGCAGACCGTTGCTACGTATAGCAGACCGTTGCTACGTATAGCAGACCGTTGCTACGTATAGCAGACCGTTGCTACATATTGCAGAACGTTGCTACGTATTACAGACCGTTGCTACGTATTGCAGACCGTTGCTACGTATAGCAGACCGTTGCTACGTATAGCAGACCGTTGCTACATATAGCAGACCGTTGCTACGTATAGCAGACCGTTGCTACGTATAGCAGACCGTTGCTACGTATAGCAGACCGTTGCTACGTATAGCAGACCGTTGCTACGTATAGCAGACCGTTGCTACGTATAGCAGACCGTTGCTACGTATTGCAGACCGTTGCTACGTATAGCAGACCGTTGCTACGTATTGCAGACCGTTGCTACGTATAGCAGACCGTTGCTATGGACGCAGCTCTGATGTCGGACTCTGGAGGAGCGTTTTTGTCTCAAAATATTGATTTCTTCAGTAAGCAGCCGTGTAATAAGATGGATAATGTACAGCTGGCGGCTCGCTGTACATTATCTTGTACTCATTTCATGGTTTATTAGCAGTAAAATAACTATTAACTAAGTTTAATTAACTATCAATTAACCGTTTATAAACAATGGTTATTATGTATTATAATACAGTATTAATAATATATCATATATGTATTATAATACAGTATTAATAATATATTATATATGTATTATAATACAGTATTAATAATATATTATATATGTATTATAATACAGTATTAATAATATATCATATATGTATTATAATACAGTATTAATAATATATCATATATGTATTATAATACAGTATTAATAATATATCATATATGTATTATAATACAGTATTAATAATATATTATATATGTATTATGATACTACTAATAATATATTATATATGTATTATAATACAGTATTAATAATATATCATATATGTATTATAACGTTTTGCTTAAAGCTGCTGAAAGTTTTGAAACAGCTGCAGGTTTTTTTTTTTTCCAGCACACGTGTTGGAAATATTCTGAGGTCGTGTTTTTTCTTCTTTTCTGTCTGCTGGCGGATGTTTGTCAGATGGTGACCTCGAAGCTTCACGCTGCTGCAGCCTCGTTTCCTCTTCTTCTTCTTCTTCTTCTTCTTCTTCACCTCGTGCACATCCTGCTGCTGACTTCCTGTCGGCGGCGAAGCTGCAGAAAAAACAAACCAACAAACAAACAAATGATTTTTCCATCGCTGCTGTTAAAGTCACCGCAGAGTCACGCGGTTACTGTCACAGCTGGTCACGCTGACGATGATGATGATGATGATGATGATGATCTTTACATCTATAAACTTCAGGCTTTAACACGACAACAAAACGGTGGAAAAAAGGCAAATATAAATAAAATATAATCAGAGAGTGATGTCATGTCGTAGTAGAATAATAAACACTGTGATGATGTCATAACGTACAGAGTGATGTCACAGTGGACCATCAAGAACAGACCCTATGTGTGTGTTTGGTCATTTGACCACTAAAGTAAACAATAATAGATATAATAAAGCCGTCTATCTGTACTGTGTTTTATGCATCATACAGGAGCCCAACAGCACACGTATGACCTCTAAAACACGCTGAAACAGAAGACCAAGAACAGACATGTGGTGTTTGTTTAAACATGTAAAGGTAACACTTTATAATAACCATCATTTATAAACGGTAAATTAATAGTTATTTTACTGTTAATAAATGCTAAAAGCATGCTAATTAATAATGTTTACTAATTATTAGTAATGCTATAATTTATGTTATTCTACCAGTTTATTGTTGCACACATTATAACATTTGTTAATGGTTACTTAATTATTTGTAAACCTTAAAGAAATTGTTTGTAAAACTAGATGTTTATGCCTCTAAATAAAACATGAAATATTTCTTTATTTGGTTAAATTTTGTTTTACGCTGATTTATGGTCATTCCAGTGTTTAGTCATCAAATGTGAAACCACTTTTCTTTATGTTGTATTTTAATAAGATCATAGAAAAGATTCAAAATATATTATATATATATAATTTAGCAATTAATAAAAATGTTTACTAAATATTATTAATGATATAATTTATGTTATTTTAACTGTTTATTGTTCCACACATTATAACATTTTATATTCTATATATAAAAGTATTTGTTAATGATTAAGATATTATTTATAAACCTTAAAGAAATACTTTGTAAAACATCTATAAACATTAAATAGATAGATGTATTAGTAAATGTTAAAATGTGTGCAACAATAAACTGTTAATAAATACTTTACTAATGTAATCAGAATATAATTATTATTATACCTTTCAGCTGTGGTACAATATAATATATATATATAGATAATATATAATATATATAGATATATAATATAAACTAACTATTTCATATTACACAAACTAATGATAAAATAACATAATTTATAGCATTGCTAATAATTAGTAAACATTATTAATTATCATTTCATTGTTTTTTTATTTATTTATTAACCATTGACAAAGTATTAACTATCTATCTAAATAATGTTTATATATGCTTTTATGATGATTATAGATGTTTTATAAAGTATTTCTTAAAGGTTTATAAATAATATTAACAAATACTTATATATATACATATATATATGTATAGAATATAAAATATTATAATGTGTGCAACACTAAACAGTTAAATTAACATAAATTATCACAGTAAAATAACTATGATTAATTAACTATCCATTTAGCATTTATAAATTATGGTTATTATAAATTCTTACCTTTTTTCTTATATTTGAGAGAAAATGAGCAGTGAAATGCAAACAAACAAACAGAAACAACAACTATATGTGACTCAGATAATGAGCCATAAGACGTCCTGACAATGGAACAATGAAGGAGACAAAGAGGTCACCCTCTTGTTTGCATTTATGTGTCATTAGAAAACAACTCGTCTTGTCTTTCATTCCTATAGAAAGTGTAAAGTTACTATTACATATAAATATATCATATTATTATAAACATGATTACAATAGAAAGCAGCAGTAGAACGAGCAGCTGAGTGACATATTTATGACATCCTGTCGGAACAATCTGATGTTTATCTGCTTTATATTTAGGCGTCTCATCTGATTCTGAGGTCACACCTGATGATGCCTCTTCACCTCCTCACCGCCCACACACATCCTGTCCCAGCAGGCTTTGAGGCAGAAACCGCCGCCGCCTTCGTCTGTGACGTCGCTCCGTGCAGCTCGTCCTCAGCGAGCGACCACATCCTGTGGAAACAGTGAGGCGGCAGCAGCCAATCAGATCGCAGATACAAACACCTCCACAGAGAGACAGATGATGAGAATATAACACATTTAATATTCATATAACACGTTTATATATGTAGACATAACTAATATTAATATAACACATTTATATGTAGACATAACTAATATTAATATAGCACATTTATACGTAGACATAACTAATATTAATATAGCACGTTTATATGTAGACATAACTAATATTAATATAGCACGTTTATATGTAGACATAACTAATATTAATATAGCACGTTTATATGTAGACATAACTAATATTAATATAACACGTTTATATGTAGACATAACTAATATTAATATAACATGTTTATATGTAGACATAACTAATATTAATATAACACGTTTATATGTAGACATAACTAATATTAATATAACATGTTTATATGTAGACATAACTAATATTAATATAACATGTTTATATGTAGACATAACTAATATTCATATAACACGTTTATATGTAGACATAACTAATATTAATATAACATGTTTATATGTAGACATAACTAATATTAATATAACACGTTTATATGTAGACATAACTAATATTAATATAACATGTTTATATGTAGACATAACTAATATTAATATAACATGTTTATATGTAGACATAACTAATATTCATATAACACGTTTATATGCAGACATAAATGCAGTACCTGTGAGGGTTTCTGGACAATATCTGTCATTGTTTTGTGTTGTTAATTGATTTCCAATAATAAATATATATATACATTTTGCATAAAGCAGCATATTTGTCCACTCCCATGTTGATAAGAGTATTAATTACCTTTAAGGTGCATTTAGAACAGATAAAAAACTGTGTGATTAATTTGAGATTAACTATGGACAATCATGCAATTAATTTAACATTTTCATGCAGTTATTATTTATTTATCATAATAATTTATCAGTTATTTATCTATTTTCATCCACATATCTGGAGGTCAGAGGTCAAGGGACCCCTTTGAAAATGGACATGTCAGTTTTTACTCGCCAATATTTAGTGTAAGTTTGTAGCGTTATTTAACCTCCTTCATGACAAGCTAGACCTGGTTGGTACCGATGGATTCATCAGGTTTTATAGTTTCATTTGATACCAGTATCTTCACTCTAGCTTTAAAACTGAATACTATAATATTAGACACATTTGATGCAGCTTCATCTTTGTTTTTGCCGTGTGCATAAACAACCATATCATCAGCGTACATCTGAATGTTAACGTCAGAACAAACCGATGGTTGATCATCTATGTTGGGAGCGTTATTTAACCTCCTTCATGACAAGCTAGTATAACATGGTTGTTACCGATGGATTCATCAGGTTTTATAGTTTCAGATGATACCAGGATCTTCACTCTGGCTTTAAAACTGAGCCGCTACAACCTAAAAATCACAAGTTGCGTTAATGCGTTAAAGAAATTAGTGGCGTTAAAACAAATTTGCGTTAACTTTGACAGCCCAAATTATTATTTAAATACAAGAATAAATCATTTACTTGTTCTACATGTTGTAACATGAATCACAAATTAATCATATATTTAAAAAATTTAAATGAACACATTCAGTAGAAAACAGGTGGAGTGGAAACACACACACACACACACACACACACACACACACACACACACACACTGTGGTTTTCATGTTTCCATCCAGTCGGTTGTTATGATTCATTTTCTCACATCGTTTACTGACAGAAGTTGATCACAGAGGAACATTTTTCATGGTTACAGCCTCTACATCTCATCTTGATACCAATAGTCATCTTTTATTTCCTGTTTGTTTGATGTTTCTGTAACTTTTATTAAAGATTCAGTTACAATCTTAAACTCGGGTCCAGCATTTTTGAAGTGACACGACTTCTTCTCACATTTGTGTGACTTTAGTGAATCCAAACTAACACTTAAAACCCCCAAATAACACAAACTAACTAACCGATGGATGCAGCAGTAGACCAGCTACTCTCTGAGAGGGAAAATTACAGTTTTTTTCAATGCAGTCTGGTGGGTTTGAAGAGAGCGATATAACAGCTTCAGTTCCCATCAGAAAGGGCTGTCTGATGACGAGGTGAAGCGGCTGTGGACGGGAGCAGCAGAAAAACAGATTTTAGACACCTAAAAAGATCAATATCAGTTAAAGTGTATGCTATACTTAGAATATTTTCACCACTTTACCTCGCTGACAGCCCTTTCTGACAGGTGGTATCCATCGGTACCAACCATGTCATACTAGCTTGTCATGAAGGAGGTTAAATAACGCTCCAAACATAGACGATCTACCATCGGTTTGCCTTGATGTTAACATTCAGATGTACGCTGATGATGCGGTTGTTTATGCACATGGCAGAAACAAAGATGAAGCTGCATCAAAAGTGTCTAATGTAGTATTCAATTCAAAGCCACCAGACTCTATTGAAAAAAACTGTAATTTTCCCTCTCAGAACAGAGGAGTAGCTGGTCTACCGCTGCATCCATCGGTTATTTAGTTTGTGTTATTTTGTGACTTTGGTGTTTTAAAAGGTTAGTTTACATTCACCAACAATAACACAAACTAACTAACCGATGGATGCAGCCAAGGTCTGAAATTAGCACCCGCCACCCGCCGAATGCGGGTAAATTGTTGGCAGTGGCGGGGTGAAATCATCAGGACACCTGCCACTTTGGCAGGCAGGGAAAACGTTAGTGATGGGAATAGCGAACCATAGTTGTCCGCTTTCTTGGCATCTCATGCCTCCGTGACTATCGATTCCTCTTATTGGTGCTTTCCGACAGTTACTCTGCACAATGACACATAAGCACACTGTATCTTGTTTCAGTTCGTTTGGGACCAGAGACACGACGGAGAGAAAAATAAAGTGCTCAACAGCGTGGCGCTACTAAACCTGAGGAGATGCACCCTATTTTTCCCTGAATTCTACACTGTGAACAACAAACCTGTGTTTAAATCAGCAGGAGGAGAGGTAGTAACATTGCCTGTTAGCAGCCGTTAGCAGCACAGGCCTGACTGGATAAATAGCGGAGCTACTTACGTTAATGGAGGTGCCATTGAGTCATTATTATGAGGCGTTCAAAGTCTGCTCAGGAAAAAGGACTATTGGGCGAAGGTAAATTACAACATTATCAGGATGTGTTCAAATGTAATTTCATAAAATTAAGTTTTTGGTGAGAAACTTGAATAAATCCAGTTGTGTGAAGGAAATGTTTTCGCATCAATATAAAATAGATATTAGAGAGAGAATTATGACCTGTTTAACTTCCTAACACTAGCTCTAAGCAGCTTGCCAATATTTTTTTTAATCAAAGCAAATATTTAATAATCATAATCATTTGAATTGTGTGTTTTTATGCACATAACCACTACAGATGACAATAACAAAGTACAGTACAGTACTGTATACACTACCCTCCCTCCACGGTGTAATTCCAACACTGTAATTTACCATGTATATAATGTTTTTAATGTAAAATATATTGAACATTGAATGAAATCTAACCTAAAATGTTATTCCTTAATTTAGCGCAGAGATTTCAAAAGTGTCAGATAAAATTTCTGAGTGGCAGACAAAAAAAAATAATTGTCTGCCAAATTGGCAGGAAGTAAAGAAAGATCATTTCCAACCCTGGATGCAGCGGTAGACCAGCTACTCTCCTGTTCTGAGAGGGAAAATTACTGGTTTTGTGAATGGAGTCTGGTGGCTTTGAAGAGAGCGTAGATAATAGCTTCAGATCCCCGTCAGAAAGGGCTGCCTTACAGCGAGGTGGAGAGGTGAAAATATTCTAAATATAACGTCTACATGTCTAAAATCTGTCCACAACAGCACGTTGCTTTGCTCCAGACTCCATCTGCTGTAGTAATACACTGACTACTACACAGAGAAACACCTGAACTATCCCTTTAACCAGGAATCAATATGTTCCCTCAACCAGTCTGCTTCTTCTGGACCGGAACAACCGACCATCAGAAACACATCAGAACCTGAAAACTACCGTTTATTCTCCACAACAGAGAGATTCTGGTTCACTAGAAACCGAACTGGTGAACATTAGTGAACAGTGAGATGTTGTTTATGGACTATTATATTTAGTAAGAGTGTGTCGCTGTACGGTGTTCATATTCACCAGAACTGTCTCTCTGGTCTCCACGTAGCTCTGATCACAGCGGCAGGTTCTATTTTTTATCAGTGCCGTCTGTGTTTTAACTGCTGCCTGCCCGGAGACGAAAACCAGCCTTTCTGGCTAACTCTGACAATATGCACTGTCTCTATCAAATACAATACTAAACTAAACTAAACTGACCTCAGAGTCCTGATCTCAACCCCATCCAACCCCGACTGAGATCCAGACCTGATCCCCAACACCACACATACTTTAGGTCATGTAATGTGCTTCTAAATTCAGTATTTGAATTTATCATTGAGATTAAATGTCCTCAAACTGGGCCTCACAAAGACAGAAGTGTATCACACCCACCACCCCCTCATCACATCGCTGGTGTGTTTGTGTGCAGCAGAACAAACAGGAAACCACAGAGATCTGCAGCTCTGCTGATCACAAACACTGATTAACGTTCATATTTAACATCGACAGCATGAACACACTGACCCAGATACGACTTTATGTCCAACGACTTGTAGTTTTAAAAGTTTAAATCGATCCAAATACAGCCAACACACAGACATGTACGGAGGACGGATCCTGCCAAATCTAAAATAAATTAATAAATGATTCAACAAATTAATTAATATGTCATTAAATGTAGCAAAAATAACATTAAAAAAATTATATTTATGTTTTAATTTGCTTCTTTATTTGTTAATCTTTGCATTAATTCCTTTATTTGTTTTCTCTTTTGTTTAATTTTCCCTTTTATTTATTGATGTATATTTTTTATTACTATTATTATTTTAAATGTATTTATTTATTTTTCATTTATTTAGTTTTTCATTTATTTTTAATTATTTTATATTTATTTTAAATGCATGTATTTATTTATCTTTGCATTAATTCCCTTATTTATTTACTCTTTTGTTTAATTGTCCCTTTTATGTATTGATGTATTTATTTGTATTAATTTTAAATGTATTTAATTATTTTCTAGTATATTTTTCACATTTATTTAGTTTTGCATTATTTTAAATTATTTTATTGTTAAATGTATGTATTTATTTATGTATTCTTGCATTTATTTCTGCACCATTTGTGCCTTTGCAGTTCACCCCTTATTTATTTCCCCAAACTTATTTATTTCTGTATTATCTTCACAGGGTCGGGGTGTTATGACTATATGTTAGTTAGCTAAATAAAAGGGAACATTAAACAGAAGAGTAAATAAATAATAATTAATACAAAGATAAATAAATAAAAAAGCAAATTAAAATAGAAATATAAATTTATGTCATATTTTGTCAATTAATTAATCAATGCTTACACTGATTTTATTTTTGCTGCATTTAATGACATATTTATTTATTTATTCATTCATTTATTTATTATTTTTGTCAGATTCCGTCCTCCGTAGAGACGAACAGAGACTGCGAGGTTTCATTTCATCAGATAAACCAGAGTCACTGTTCTGAAATCATTTGTTCATTAAATGTCTCAGTTAATTCCTGTAAATGAGTTCATCTCTGAAAGAAGAGTTTTAACATCAGATATTATAAAATGTCATCAATGACCCAATCAATAAAGTCCTAAAATCTACTAACGTAAGAAGGATAAAAAAATGTCAAATGTGAAACCACGTCAACACTTTTCTACACGTTATATTTTAATAAGATCAGAGAGAAGATTCAAAAAAGGAAGAAATATCAGTTAATTTTGCAATTATTAGTATTGGTAACACTTTATAATATTTAATTTTTATTTAACAAACAATTAATAATGTTTACTAATTATTATTAATGCTATAATTTATGTTATTTTAACTTAATCTATGTTACACACATTATAACATTTTATATACTATATATACAAGTAGCTGTTAGTGATTAATATATTATTTATAAACCTTTATAAATAGTTTGTAAAACATCCATAAACATCATATATAGATATTTGTAATAATTTATAATGGTTAATAAGGTTTCTTGACCATCTGTCTATTTAATGTTTATAGATGTTTTACTAATAACTTCTTAAAGGTTTATAAATCATTTGGTAATTATTAACAAATACTTAATATAGTATATAAAATGTTATAATGTGTGCAACAATAAACTGTTAATAAATACTTTATTAATGTAATCAGAATGTAATTGTTATCGTCTCCTATCATCTATGATACAATATATAATTAGTAAAATAATTATTTCATATTACACAAACTAATGATAAAATAACAGAAATTATAGCATTACTTATAATTAGTAAACATTAATTATCATTTCATTGTTTAACAGTAAAAAACTATTAACTAAGTTGAATTAATTAACTAATCAATTTACCATTTTAAATTATGGTTATTATTAAGTTTATTATTATTATTATATCATATACAGTCTGTGTGAGGAATTCTGAATAAAAACATTTAGTCATCCAGTGAGTTTTCAGTCTTTATTGTAACAACAGAACAGAGTTCAATGATAACAGAGATATTAACACCAGCAGCAGAAGCAACAACACCACTGACTGTAGATCATAAAGACGACAGGTCATACAGATATTAACACGTTAACACGTTAACAGGTCATACAGATACTAACACGTTAACAGGTCATACAGATATTAACACGTTAACAGGTCATACAGATATTAACACGTTAACACGTTAAAAGGTCATACAGATATCAACACGTTAACACGTTAACAGGTCATACAGATATTAACACCTTAACACGTTAACAGGTCATACAGATACTAACACGTTAACACGTTACCAGGTCATACAGATATTAACACGTTAACACGTTAACAGGTCATACAGATATTAACACGTTAACACGTTACCAGGTCATACAGATATTAACACGTTAACAGGTCATACAGATACTAACACGTTAACACGTTAACAGCTCATACAGATATTAACACGTTAACAGGTCATACAGATATTAACATGTTAACACGTTAACATGTTAACAGGTCATACAGATATTAACACGTTAAGGGTTAACAGGTCATACAGATATTAAAATGTTAACATGTAATACAGATATTAGCGGGTTAACAAGTTATACAGGACGCTGATGATATTAACAGGTTAACATACTGATAGACGTTCCTATACTATACTATATACTGTGTATATATATATATATAAAACAGACGTATGAGACACTGATGGAAGAAGACTTCATCACGTCCATCAGGACGTCGCTCTGTGAATCCGTCGTCTGGTTCCTACAAAATAAAACATGAACCAGAGTTAATATACAGTTAGTACACTTATACAGATATAGTCAGTTAATATACTTATACAGTATATAGTCAGTTAATATACAGTTAGTACACTTATACAGATATAGTCAGTTAATATACTTATACAGTATATAGTCAGTTAATATACAGTTAGTACACTTATACAGATATAGTCACTTAATATACTTATACAGTATATAGTCAGTTAATATACAGTTAGTATACTTGTACAGTATATAGTCAGTTAATATACAGTTAGTATACTTGTACAATATATAGTCAGTTAATATACACATAGTATACTTATACAGTATATAGTGAGTTAATATACACATAGTATACTTATACAGTATATAGTGAGTTAATATACACATAGTATACTTATAGAGTATATAGTCAGTTAATATACATCCAGAGTTGTTCTGTGGTCTGACTGTTTGCTGGCTCCTAAAATAAGACGCAGATTGTACATGAAATCACGAAAAGCTGCCAACAGAAAACGTGAATCAGAGACTGTTTGAATTAATACTGTAAGTGTTACATGAATATTTTAAACATTTCAGAAACTATTAACGTGTCGGTGAGCGACGCTAGAGAGAGAGAGAGAGAGAGAGAGAGAGAGAGAGAAACAGACAGACAGAGAGAATGAGAGAGAGAGAGAGAGAGAGAGAGACAGACAGACAGAAAGAGTGAGAGAGAGAGAGAGAGAGAGAGAGAGAGAGAGAGAGAGAGAGAGAGACAGACAGACGGACAGAGAGAGTGAGAGAGAGAGAGTTGTCTGGATTATGACTGTAACTTCTTCATATTTCCGGAATATTACCATTACGATCTGCTCACGAGCTGTGATTGGTCAGTAGGCGGTGCTTTTATATGAGTTGAGTTAACCCTGAAGTTACCTCGCTAACGCCAAATCCTGCTTCGTAGTCCAGGTCTCAGCTGTGGTGGTGTTCACCGTGTTCACCGTGTTCACCAGTAGAGTCCATATGAACGCCCCCCCCCCTCATGTCGGATTCACGACCTCGTCAGTGGAAAGTTCCTGAAAGCTCCGAGTTCACGAGTTGTGACGTGTTTGTTGACGTTGTCATAAACGGCGGAGGCCTTAGAAGTTCACGTTTTAGTGCATAATAAGTTAATATATTGTCATTTTAGTTGTATATTGTTTTTATGATTTATATAATTTTATAATATGTCTGAGGAAAATGTTGATATTCCCAACGACCTCATCTTTCTGCTCTGTCATTATGCCTCTGCATTTCCTGCATCATGTTAGCCACTCGCTCGCTTGCTAAACTTGTTAGCCTTTGTGGCTTCTAGACGGCAACAGTAACGTTAATATTGCCGTTGCTTTAGCAGCGGTGTTCTCATGACTTAACCACTTGATTATCCTGTTTCCAGACAGCAGTAGAGGGGACAGCGGGGGGGTCCTACAGGCTGATATTAGTGAGTCATTAGTGGGTCGGTACTCACAGTGACTGATCCACAGACGAAGGGTCAACAGGACGTTGAAGACGATGGTCTTGAGGAACAGCAGCCTGAGGCCCAGGATGGTCAGAGACATCAGGTTCACCTTGGCATCTGTAAAGACCACCATCATCATCATCATCATCATCATCGTCATCATCATCATCATCATCATCATCATCATCATCATCACCATCATCATCATCCCAATCAGAGTTGTAATGATGGACTCAGTCTGATTTATTACCAACCTGGTTCCAGAGTGTCTTCACACAGTTCAGACGCAGCTCCATCTTCAGCTGAAACACATCAGACAAAATGATTATTAGTTATTATGACAGTTACAATTATCAGTCTTTATTAATATATAGTCTATTTCAGGTTTTACTATTACAATTCCAGATTTATTTACTGTGACGGTTCTCATTCACTGCATCTTGTATGAAAAGGTTGGGTTGGCCTCGCAAATGAATCAGACATGTTTTTATCTGTTCTAAATGAACCTTAAAGGGAGATTAGTCAAATATTTATTACTCTTATCAACATGGGAGTGGACAAATATGCTGCTTTATGTAAATGTATGCATATATTTATTATTGTAAATCAGTTAACAACACAAAACAATGACAGATATTGATCGAGAAACCCTCACAGGTTTAAAGCTAGAGTGATTGCTCTGACGTTAACATTCAGATGTACGCCGATGATACGGCTGTTTATGCACACGGCAAAAACAAAGATGAAGCTGCATCAAAAGTGTCTAATATTATAGTATTTAGTTTTAAAGCTAGAGTGAAGATACTGGTATCATAGTAAACTTTAAAACCTGATGAATCCATTGGTGCCCTCCATGTCATACTAGCTCATCATGAAGGAGGTTAAATAACGCTCCAAACTTACACAAGATTTTGGCGAGTAAAAACTGTCATGGCCATTTTCAAAGGGGATTTCCAATAATAAATATATACATACATTTACATAAAGAAGCATATTTGTCCACTCCCATGTTGATAAGAGTATTAAATACTCCCTTTAAGGTACATTTAGAACAGATGAACACATGTGTGATTAACTATTTTAATGGGTTGACAGCTCTAATAAAGACATTATTAAATAGTTCAAACTTACCTCGTTGACATTTGTCCTCATCGCCTTTAGACAACAAAGCCACCTCGTTGAACAGCGAATCTTCGCCTATTCGGACGGCACTCGTGTTTATGAAGATGTCAATATGTGTAATGTTTGCTGCCTGCAGATGGCTGAAGCCGGTGGCCAGACATGCTGTGGTCTCACCGTCAGACAGCTTGTAGAAGGACGGCTTGTACTCCTCTTCTGAAAAACACAAACGGACAACTCATAAACACACAGCGATAAAACATTATTATTAACACCGCTCTGTTATGATGTAAAACATTATTATTAACACGGCTCTGTTATGATGTAAAACATTATTATTAACACGGCTCTGTTATGATGTAAAACATTATTATTAACACGGCTCTGTTATGATGTAAAACATTATTATTAACACGGCTCTGTTATGATGTAAAACATTATTATTAACACCACTCTATTATGATGTAAAACATTATTATTACACCGCTGTGTTATGATGAAGAGGTGAGACTGATGAAAGACATCAGTCTCAGACACACTGTGATGGAAACACACTCTGAAACGTCCATGTCAGCTACAAACATCTAAACCTAATATTAGTATTTCAGACCTAATAATCCCAAATCACACCGCTGATGGAAATGTGTAATGTACGTTTTCCAAACTGAAAGTACATTTTTATACGTTTTATGCTGAGGTTTGGTATTTTCCTCAGTTTTACTGTGGTAGTGTCATACATTTATTAAAGTAGGCTTACCTGTGTGTATTGTATTATGTAGTATTTAAATAAACATAATAAATGTACAATCATATAAACTGTGCATGCATCTCAAAATATTCTATAATTACTGTAATATTTATAAATTTCTACTTTATTTAGTGTGCATACATTTTATATATTCATTCTGTATTTGAAGAGAAATTAATTAAAAATGTTGTTGATGTTTTCATTTATATTAATATAAAAAATATTTGATTCTGGTATTTTCAGTTGCAGCTAAATACAAAATAAAAGGTGAATTCATTGTTGCGTTCCTCTATTATTCATTCATTCATTATTCAAATAATTAACATGACAAAGTGTTAAATATACAGACATTAATGATGTAGTGCTTATGTTAGTAAGAAAGATACTAATAAATGTTAAACTTTATTAAAGTGTGGTCATGGTGCTATCTGTAAGTCCTTTAACACAGTATTAGCAACACATTAATGTTGTAATAGGAAGTTCTCCAATTTAGTTTTTTAACTTAGAAGCTCTGCTGAGTTATAAAAAACTTCATGTTGTCTGTTTAAGTTTTAGTCTTTTTATAAAAAGGACATATATAGTGTAGATCTGTTAATGTTGACAACACACTTACTTGACGATACCAACGCTCTGGTTCAAGAACCAAATGTGGTTTTGAAGTTGTTGTCATTCACACAGTAACTAAACTAGTTACAAAAAACGCTGCAGTTCTTCAACATATTCATGTCGATAGAACTGGTCAGCATCTTTTTTATTTTACTACAAATAATAAATAGTCATCTGTTATTAGTTTGTTTGGCTTCTTATTTAAGTGTATATAATATATACTGTATAATACTGTATAATAATAACGATCATCTAACTCTGTATCCACTTTTAAAAAAAGTGGAAACACATTTTTTAAGGATAGCATTCCTATAAGTGTAAGACTGGGTATAAATATATGTATGTATACATCTGTTTTGTGGACGCATGTGTACATTTATACACATTTATGTATATATATTTGTTTTATCAACTTGTCCTACCATTTTACCACTTTTATTATTATTGATATGTTCTGTGATGTTCTGTTTTAGCAGTTACCATATTTGTTACTTTATTTATCTGCCTTAATTGTCTTGTGAAACACTTTGAGAAGTGCTATATAAATGCATTTATTATTATTATTATTATTATATTAATAGTATTTAGTAAACTGAATATCAGTGACTTAACAGTTCTTTGATATTTAATATTTGAAGTTATAT
Source organism: Sebastes umbrosus (assembly GCF_015220745.1). Taxonomy (NCBI): domain Eukaryota; kingdom Metazoa; phylum Chordata; class Actinopteri; order Perciformes; family Sebastidae; genus Sebastes; species Sebastes umbrosus. Next base: position 33,876,482 of record NC_051280.1, on the reverse strand, counting down.
TTTACATCCGCTGCAGGATTTACCAAAATAAATGCCTCATCAATAATACGATCTACGCTAATGATTCCTTTTGGTTTCATCATTGTTAGAAATAAAATACTACCTTGCAAGCATATATTGTCTTTATTTTATGTATATGTACGTAACATGGTTTGCAAAATCATTTAGCAAAAATCTGTTGTTCTGCAGCAACTCTGAGGTGCATGAATGAAAAAAAAAAAAAGAATAAATGATGACGAGAAACTCAAAAAGACTAAATACCAATATCACTGAGAGATTTGTACATTATAATTTGTAAGATTTGAAGAACGTTACGCACACTTTGATTTATTTATAAAGCTAATATTTACTCACTTTTTTCTACCTGAGGTTTAGTTCCAGAACCAAATATGAGTTTGTTGACCCACATTGTCGTGTTGTTGGACAGTTTCCACTCATTTATTTTTATTTCCAACCTTCTACATGAGGAATATTTGAAATTAACATCAATTTAAAATGTTAAAGTTTTTTTTGCACTTGTAATGTGAGACATAAATAGATAAGTTTAGTTTTAAATCAAAATGGCTGAACACCCCGATTATGTTCATTTATTTAAAAGGAACTCAAATTATATTTACCTTTTAGCAGCAGAGTGAATGAAATATTTACTTCAGTCTCACACTTACTTGTCATGATATTAAGTTTAACTCCGGCTCCAAACACCATCCTGATGTTGTTATTCACACTCAGATTTATCTGACAGCAAAAACACCAGCGAGCTGAGCGAGTGAGAGGAACGCTTGAAACATATTTATAAATGTTTATTTTTTTAATAAGAAGCTAAATGTGTTATTTTATCTGCATTAATTCTAAAAAATTAAACGTTAAACTGAAGTTAAACTGACAAATTTAAACAATTAATTCAGACATTAAGAAGTCAAATAAAAAGACATCTTTGTCACTTCAAAATCACGAGTTTAAGTTCCACGTCTCTATAATAAGTTCTTCAAACAAAGGTATTACAGGCGTAATGTTTGTGTCTTCATGTTGAGTAAAGTTACGAAACTGTGTCGACGATTATTAATAATTTTCATTCTGACGTTATAAGAACCGTACATTTTATAAAATTCACTTACGTGAGGAGACAGTAATTTTGATTCCAGATCCAAACATGAGTTTGTAGTTGTTAGCATTCACACAGTAAGTTAGCGTAATTCAAAAACTACAGAACATCCTTCATTATACTGATGACACGTCTCTATATATTTCTAATAAACTACAGAACATCCTTCATTATACTGATGACACGTCTCTATATATTTCTAATAAACTACAGAACATCCTTCATTATGCTGATGACACGTCTCTTTATATTTCTAATAAACTACAGAACATCCTTCATTATACTGATGACACGTCTCTTTATATTTCTAATAAACTACATAGTGTACTGTACTTATTCTGATTTATATCAGGATTCATATTTATTAAAATATACATATAATGTTAATAAAATATAGTACTAATGCTATATACAACACTAGCTTTTTCAGGTAGTAAATATACTGTTATGTTCAGCATTTTTAAAATACATATTTTGACATGGACTCTCTGGTGGTTTAATATGTTATTAATACAACAAATACAACAAATAAAACAAATAAGCTGGACTTTCAGCTGCTGTTGGATAATTATTTACCAAAATCTTTAGTATTTAATATCAGCCATTATGTTTTGATCCTCTGTCAGTTGGTCTGTAAAGAGCAGATGTATATATATTTTATTGTTCGTCAATCTGGTTGTTGATTTTTGGATGTTGCACAAATTATAACCTGAAATAACATTAAACTCATAGCTGTTATAGCAGTAAACAGTGTTTTGTAATATACAACTATAAACAGTATGTATAAATATAACAAAGTAAGGTAAGATACAGTAGATTACTTTTATACACGATTTTTTGCACTCGTTTATATTTGTATGAAACATTTTTGTCACTTTTTGTTATTATATGAACTAATTAACTCTGCAAACTTCATTTTCATTGTACTCTGCAATGACAATGAACAAATATTCATTATTCCAGTTTATTTATGGGTATTTTCTTTTTGCATTTACTGTATATTGCTATATGTTTTGTTTGTGATTTGTGATTTTTGCAGCGGGCAGTCGTTCACCAGCATCATTTTAAAATTACAGGGTTTGAAATATAGATTAGTTTGTTATAAAATAAAACATCGGTCGAATACATGTACTAAAAACTAAAAATAGCAAAGCTTCATATTGCAGAAGTTAGATACCATACTATCCTATTACTATATAATGTTCAGGCGTTTATAAATTAATTTGAACATTTGATTATCAACAATTGTGAGTGTATTTTCTCATGATTAATTAATTAATCAGTCACGTGAGTAATTGTTTCAGCATTACAACATTACAATCTGATTTTTCACTTTTTGTTAGTTTTGGTCATTTATCAGTATCTAATATTAATGTATTTGTTTTTTTCACGACTCACTCGTTTGTACGATTAACTGGATTCCAGCTCCGAAGATGATTTTGAAGCCAGCAGCGTTCACACAGTCAGCAGCCGCAGAACAACAAACACCAGCAGCTCAGATAATCAATGTTAACGTGATTAAACACGATCAAATTAATTTATTACTGAATTACATGACTGACAACTTGTTAAAGTTAGAAACAGATAAGCGGTGTTTGAGTGTTTTTTGGGACTTTCCTGGTTGACATTTTGCTATTGTTCAAAGCTTCACTAAATGATCAGAAAATACGTTTGTTCGTGTAAAATATTGTTAATATAATGTTTATTTTATCATTAGTCCGTTATGAATCCTACGCCACATAATTCATATTATGGATGTGGTTTTCAGACATTTGATTTGACATTTAATAAATTCAGTGAATATAGGCACATGTGAAATGTCAAATATTGCGGGTAAAAACAACAATATCACGTTATTTTGCATGTATTTCACATTCGTTGTGTTTTTGTGAGGTTTGTATGTTTAAGTATTTTATGCAAAACATAAAAATATGATAGACCTAATCATAAATTTAGGAATTATCTAGTTTCCAGTTTTTCTGTATGGAAGTTCTTAATAAAAGAAGAAAATAATAAACTGTGATGAAGCATGGTATAGTTATTATAAACCATTTCTTAATTGAATTTAGTGAACAATTACTGTATCGTGATATATACCATTACCGAGAAGACTTTGGCCATATCGCCCACCCATACTGCATCTTTATCATATATATTTAACCTCAGCAGGATGACTTGGTTAATAACAAGTTGTGTCATGAAACAATATTAAAATTAAGGTTCATAGTTCTAACACATTTCAGACATAGAACATTTTTAGCTGACAGCAGAGAAGCTTTTTAAAACTTGACTTACCTTAACAAGACTGTAGTTAGGTCCTTTACTAATTGACTGTTAAACTGACCATTTAACCATTAAACTGACCATTTAACCATAAAACTGACCTTAAACTGACTAATCAGCTGTTTAACGAATAGAAACCGGACTCACTTGTTTCTACTGAGACGTGAACTCCTGATCCAAACCAGATCTTTTGGACTCCAGTCTGAGTCACACATCAATGAGAGCTTTAACAAGAACTACTAACACTCTCCACTTCTCTATCGTCTATTTATTATTGTATATATTATTATTGACTGACATGGAAATACAGTATGGTGGTTCACAGCTCTCATAAATGATTATTCAATTATGAGTTAAATTTGACCTGAAACACTTGACAACATTTAATTTTGAATTGCAGGATTTTGTATTTGACTTAATGTGAGATTAACTTTTATAGTAAATATCATCCCATATCAATAACCAAGATAATTATGTGATAATTATAATTATTAATTCTTTTGTTATTGTGATTTTATTTACTTCATAATTGATCGTTTGTAATCTTTCCCTCAATCAACTGATCAATACATCAATAATAATCACTGCAGTAATATTCACCACATATATATTTACAATAAAATTTCAGCTGTTATTGTTGTCATAAAACATCATCTGCCATATTAATAATGTTATTTTGGACATTTTTAAACTATTAATTAGAGTTATTTTCCGTTTAATGAAGAATCTTACTGTTTTGGACGCTTCATAACAGAAACTGTCTGAGCGACTCAACAGGGAGGTTTGATTCAGGACATTTTTACAAAAACGTTCATTTACACCTGATTTCTAACAACAATGGAGCTGTATATGAGTTTGTTTTCACTTCACAGACACTTAAAGTCAAAGTTTATTATTATTTTCCCTTTCTGACCTTCAACACGTCTGGAGAAACTCAGTCTCATGCCAAAAAATTAATAAATAAATAATAATAATAATGTTTTTGTTTCATTCTTACTGGATTGTACAAAGAGTTTAGTTCCTTTCCCAAAGATGAGTTTGCGTGCGGCGTCATTCACACTGTTTATGTTGGTGGCTCAAAAACCTCCGAGCCTCTAAACTCATCATGTTTTAACTCTTAGAGAATATAATGTCCAATAATCTCATAAAGATCATTAACTAGAACACGACTACTGCTGTTAACGCCATCTTAAGGCTCCTTTGTTTCCTTGTAATGATCAAAATGATGTAATTACAGTCTTTACATTCATATCAAATGTATTGCATTGATTTTACTTCTAAATTAAATTCAAATGACAACTGAATACATTTGATAATTATGATAAAACAGGAATATTATTATTGATAAATGTAGGTTGAATTTAAGAACAAATGTCAATGTTGGCAGTAGATATTTTAGAACATGTAAACCCTTAAAACTACAGTGATTACTTTCACATATTAGTTTAAAATTAACATTACATGACCAGTTTAGAGGATAAATAGACTTACTGGTGTGAACCGACAACTTTGTGCCGGATCCAAAAATCAGCTTGACGGCTGCATTATTCACACAGTATCACACGTCAGTGCAAATACACCGAGCAACAGAATCTATTCATTTGAAACATTAAAATACCCCTACAACGTTACAATTACATTAAGGTGAATTAAATCAAATTTAGGGATGAAACTTTTAATTTAGACTGTTATCAGACATAAGTACAGTTTGAACTTTAAGATTGTGTACAACACAGAGAGGTCTAATGTATTGGGATGTGTGTAGCCAACATGTTACAAGCGTAAGTGGCAAAATCAGTTTGATTGCATTGTTTTGTATTGAATGTCCGACTCCTAACTGGCCGTGAGTGACGATTTTGAGCTGAACTTTTGTCGGACGCCTTGTTTCTATTTATTCCTGTTGCCCGCTTTGAAAGCGCCGCAACGGACGATGAAACGGTTGATTGGTGAAGTTGAAATGAGGAGTTATCTGATACGATATCTCCTCATTTCACTACAAATACCTGAATAAGGAGGCAGCTGGCTGGAGGGAGATCACCTGATAGTTTACTGAGGCTACTGTTGGCTGTGTTGTTTGTCATTTTCAGTAAATATCACAATATAGAATCTGTGTTGACTGTTTTTAAAAAAACACAAACGTCAGAAGAGAGCAAGTAGTACTCACCCATCTTTTAAGTGGTCACATCTCCAGTCTGATCTGGAGCTTATGTTTACATGGCGTTACAGAGATGCAGATTTAACAGAAAGTGTCCGATGTTATCAGGCTATAAGTAAATAAAAAGACCACAAATCTGTCTTCTTATCTTGTTGGTTTCTTATACTGTCAATATGAAGACACAACAAGGTCAACCCTAACCCTAACCCTAACCCTAACCCATGAAATAAGGATAAAAGGTAAAAAGTTAATATTATTTAAGGGGTATTTGTTTTATTGTTTTTTGTTCTTATTATACTGAACTGTATAGGAGCTGAAAATATTGATATTTTTAAATGTAAACTAAAAACCCATCTATTTAGTCTGGCTTTTATATAGTGTTTTATAGTTTTATAATTTTATGGTTTTTATTGTTAATACTTTTTTTATTTATCATCATCATTATAGTGTTTATTTTACTCTATTTTATTTAATCAACATTTTAATGCTGATCATTATTATCTCTTTATTCTATTTTATTTTATTAAAATTTTACAATCTGCTTATTTTGTGTAGTTTCATAATTTTTATTTTTATTGTTATTTTTATTTCCTTGTATTTTATTTATCTTTCATTATCTTAAATACCCATCTCTCTTATTGCTTTCTTATTCAACGAACTTTTATATTGGTTGTTTTGGTGTGCATTAGTCTCTAAATTCATTTTTAACTCTAAATCGTCTGTCCAGCACTTTGAATTACTTTCACAATGATGTCCAACTTTTAAGGACAATGCATTTGTGGGAAAATACAATACCAATTAGCATTGTATCAACAGAGAAATAATCGACCATACACAAATTTCCAAACTTTTTTCTCCGAGTTTAGTTGAAATAGTTTTAGCCTTTAGTAAATTGTTATTTAGCGCATTATCACTGATGGATTTAGTTATTTTCTGGTTAATGAACAGAAAATCTTACTGATTTGTATTTTCAGCTCAGTTCCTCGTCCAAAAATCAGCCTTCCCGTTCCGTCATTCACACTCTGAGACGCTTCATAACAGAAACTCACTCAGCGCATGAATTCAGATTTGATTTTTGTCAATATCTATGTAAAAAATTAATTAAAATGAAAACAAAAAAGAATAATAAATCACAGCATTTGGCTAAATGCTTTAATTGTAGATTTTAATCCCATCTTTATATTTCAGTGTTGAATCAGTTCTGTTTTGAATTGTAGATTTGTTGGTTATGTTTAAAAGTCATTTTGTCCCATTCAAATTTCAAAATGTAAAGTTTTGTGATATCCATCCAGGTTGACGCTGTATATCTGTTAATGTTCACAGAAGTGCTGATGAACATGTTGGAGTCTCCAATCACAATATTTGTGTTGTATGTTTTCCTCCAACAATAAAACTTCTTATAAGATTTAAAGGAATAAAATAATTAGTAAAAAGCTGAAATATGTATATTTTTATATTAAGTGTAGGTTTCTTGTAGGGAGGCTGTGGCTCAGAGGGTAGAGCAGGTTGTCCACCAATCGGAAGGTCGGTGGTTCGATCCCCGGCTGCTCCGGGTCACATGTCGATGTGTCCTTGAGCAAGACACTTAACCCCAAATTGCTCCCGGAGGCATAGCCATCGGTGTGTGAATGAGTATTTAGATTAAATCCTGATGGGCAAAGTTGGCACCTTAGTAGCCTCTGCCATCAGTGTATGAATGTATGGGTGAATACTGACATGTAGTGTAAAGCGCTTTGAGTGGTCGGAAGACTAGAAAAGCGCTATATAAGTCCAAGTCCATTTACCATTTGTCTTCATGATTTAGTTGTAATAAACATTTTTTACTCACTGTCGTGGACATAGAGTTTAATTCCAGATCCAAACTGGAGCTTTTGGTTACTGCTTGTAGTCACACAGTTCAGGACGGCTGATCGATAACTCAGAACATTATTCACAAACTCTAATGCATTCAAATACTTTACAACTACATGTTTTTTATTTTTTGTGGTATTGCTTAAGTAGTATTTAATGAGTCCAATTAATTATATATAGATGTTTGTATTTTATTTTCCCACAATAAGAAAACAGGTTAATGAGAACCACATTACCTTTTGTTCTCGTAAGATGTGAAATAATTGAATGGTCAGTTTAAAGATGTAATATATTCATATTTATATTTACTGCAGGTTTGTTCCCCCTCAACGATTCAGTGCTAATAAACACATTTTAATAAATTAATCCATTCTGTCTGGAAAGCTTTTCATTTTACAGTCCGATGGTTTTAGTTAAAGGTCATTATGCAAATTTTTGGGTGCGACGTTGAGCAATGAGCCCCCATCGACACTACTGTTTAATCAGATTTAATAACTGGGGCTGTCAATCGATTAAAATATTAAGTTGTGATTAATCGCACGATTGTCCATGATTAATCACGATTAATCGCACATTTTTTATCTTTTCCAAATGTACCTTAAAGGGAGATTTGTTAAGTATTTAATACTCTTATCAACATGGGAGTGGACTAATGTGCTGCTTTATGCAAATGTATGTATATATTTAATATTGGAAATCAATTAACAACACAAAACAATGACAGATATTGTCCAGAGACCCTTTAACCTACTTCTCAACTAGCTATTATGACATGGCTGGTAATGATGGATTCATTAGGTTTACTAGTTTCATATGATACCAGTATCTTCACTCTGGCTTTAAAACTGAGCCACTACAACCTAAAAATCATAAGTTGTGTTAATGCGTTAAAGAAATTAGTGCTGTTAAAACAATTTTGCGATAATGCGTTAACTCTGACAGCCCTAATAATAACATATTTTTCAAAAAGCAGCGTGTCCTGCATCAATCTGATGTACTGTAAATTATGATCATACACTGCCAAAATAGTTTTAGTGGAAAACAAGGAAACTGATGATCTTAAAAATTGATTAACATCAATGAATTTCATGCCAGATACTGTACAGATACTTATATTACAATAAATATACTGACTAAATTAATTGAAATTGCAAATCTAAAAAACTGTTAAGTTTGAGAGTTTGATGTGAACAACCAGTAATAAGAAAACTGCCCACATGATTAAGGTGATTATGGTGATTTCGTCTGATATATGAAATCGAGGTGAAGATAGATAAACAAGATTTGACTCACTGATTTCAACAATTAATCTGGTTCCTCTTCCAAAGTAGAGTTTTCTGAGTCCAGAGTCAGTCACACAGTACTCGGCTACTAACCAAAAACTCGACCTGGAGCTTTGTATTTTGTTTGGAAACACTGAAATCTTTTACCAAAGATCAAATATGAAAAGTGTACTTTTCCCATATGTGGAATTCACATATAGTCATTATTAATCTTAACATATTTGATTTTTTTTTTTTTTTTCACAGGTGAAAAATCTGCAAAAACATTTAGTTGAGAAGTGATAAACTAATACGATTATTCTCTTTAGTCAGACTTAAAGAAGGTAATTTTCTTACTGGTTTGTACAAACAGAATCGTTCCGCTGCCAAACAGAAGTTTTTCTCCCCCAAGATTCACACAACGACAACAGGATGAACAAGAACTGTTGGCTGGTTTTAAAACCTACGACTGATCAAAACCTGTATTTACTGCTGAAAAAGAAGAACTTTAGAGGAATAAACCAGTTTACACATGGTATAACGTCTATGATACATAATAATGCTGCATGTTTGGTGTCTGGGGCAACTCTTCTTTTTTTGCTCTACTCTACGTCAACAAAAACATTCCTTACTAACCTCAAATTTACATTTAAATGTAATTTCTCCTTTTAGCTACTAAAATGTATTTAAGGCAGTTATTATATTAAATTGAGGATACAAAATATTATCTCTCACAACAACCCCTTAAGCATTGATTGCTTACTAGCTAACAGAATGAAAAATTATGCCATTAAAGTTACTTTAATATCAAAACCTTGTATTTTTAAGTTTAAAGGTTTATTGTAAGACTCGATGTCTTTGTAATCAAAGCAAAACAAGTTATTTGTATTGAGTCCAGTTGTAATCAGTGAATCAGAGTAATTTGGATAATTGGTCTTCTCATAGTGAATGAACACATTGATAAGTGTCCATTCCCTGGACCTTAAACGGGGGAACATAACAATTGGGGGCTCATCCGGGATCGTAACAGTCCCTTAAAAAAAAGTCCTAATAATTATTCATATAGTTTGAATCTATAGCTTTACAATGGATAAACATGAAGGAAAAATTCTGTTCATAGTGTACAGAGGAGAGTCAAAACATTTCCGAATAGATAATTGATACTTTGACAAATAAACCTACAAATTAAGTTAGAATTAAAGTAACTGCAGTATCAGATAGTAAATCAACCATCAGTCTTTAGGTGATAATATGAATAAAATAAACTTACTGGATTCTACTGTCAGTTTAACGCCAGACCCGAAGAAGATCTTATAAACTCCAGATCCAGTCACACCGTGACAGCAACAACTACAGAAACACTGATCTCAGCTCAGTACTGACACTGACATTAATCTAAAACATTTGTAATAGTAAATCTAAAACTTTTGGTTTAATACTATAAAGGCTACAACAGCACAGAACTGCCATCATTGGAAATAATAATAATTAACTTTTTGTTTTCATCATAACTGCTGTAAGAAAATGTTTCATTAATAACACAGTGTGTTGTTATAGTGCAACAAAAATGTCTTAAAGAAAGATAGAGGATGGGAAAATGTTGAAATACACTTTCCTGTTTCCCATCTTTCCTCACAATCTAAAACAACAAACTGGCCTCACTTTCCCAGAACATTTCTCCCTGTAGCAAAATCAGTTGTAAGTCATATCATCCGCAAATAGTGATATTTAAGGCAACATTTGAATCCGTTGAGACTACAATAAAAACTGACAGCATTTCTCACTGATTAACATTTATGTTAAGATTGTTATTTTGTAAGTCGGTAGATTATTGTCGGTAGATACATCCAGGAGGACAAGGTTGTGCGAAGTATGCGAGTTAGGAGAAGTTGACAATTAATCACATTTTCTTCTGAATTGTCCAAACTATGATGAGTTACGAACTTCTATTTTAAATGAAATGTCTGATCTAAATCCAGAAATGTTTTGGTGCTCGGATGATGACAAAATGGAACGGCTATTTAATTTGAATGCTTATAAGTCGGCTACTTTCATTTCTCAAGCTTGGAAAAAATGTCAGGATGGTTTATTTGTTTAGTATTATTTGTTATCTATATTGCTACTCTGGTTTCTGCCTTTGCCTTTTCTTTATTTTCTAAATAATGTTTTTTTGTAAGCCCCTTTGGGCTGGGCATATTATTTATGCATGACACAATAATAGTAAAATCAAATCAAATAAAAAAAACATGTGTGTTTGTATCCTAAAATGATATTCAAACCCTTTTATAAAAGCAAAAATATCTTTCTATAACAAGAAAACGTGTCTTGTCACAGGAAGAGAAGTTCTATCTTCTGTTTAAACTTTAGCAATCCAGTGCCTAATTTTAACATGGACACTTTATAATAAGTTTCATTTGTTTTTACCGGCTGTGTTTCATTAAATATACTTTTAAATATTCATTTTTTCTTACTTGTTTCTACATGTAGAGTTGTTCCAGTGCCAAAGAGGAGCTTCACTCCATTATTCACACACTGGAAACAGACTCAACAAAAACAACTGGAACCTTTCTTAAGTCTTAAAAAAAACACCATAGATAATAAATTGTACAAACAGCCAGCTGGAGGTTGAGGGTTCAACTATCTTCAACCCATTAGGTTGTAATTTAAAATAACATATGTTCAAGTATTGCAAAATTATAAAAAAAAAGCCAGAGTAATATAAAACTTTACAAAAATATTAGTTATTAATGTGAGAATTAACGGTTTAGTAAAGCAAAAAAGATAGAGAACGTACTATTAGAAAAGACATTAAAACATTTAAGTAGAATTTTACAAAAAAATCAAGTCTCTATACTCTATCCAAAGACTATTCAATAATGCATTTTTGTTAAGTATAGAATTTAACTTACTTGAGCCAACTATGAGTTTTGTGCCACCACCAAAGATGAGTTTGTTGAGCCCAGAGTTAGTCACACAGTTCAAAACTCAAATACATAAAACACTGGTATTTACTGAAATAAGACATCTGACTGATAAATACGAGGTCCAGTGAATTTAGGGATTTTAGAACTATAACAATAATTTACATGTGCAGTAATAAATGTAAATATAACGGTACTGTTTGTTTGACCGAGAACAGGAAAAATTGTTTAAATGTTTAAATTTTCATCAGCTGACTGTGGTTTGGCCTTAGTAGTGCCTTTTTTCAAATTATTTTCTTGTTACAGGAATTAATAAATCTTAATCAATAATAATTTTTACTTTTCTCATCACATGAACTGTGTGCACAAACCATTGTACTAGATTATGTTTAATATGTAAATATTTGATATATTGATGAATGTAACTCAGAGTTTCTCAAGCTTTTCTAAGATCAGAGACTATGATTAAGTTTTCATTTTTAATGTGATCTGTCTTTGATTTTCAGGAACCAGCATAAATTACAATTTAGGAGTGAAAGTGGATTACAGGTTCTAGGTTCTTAACGAGTTGTATTTGTATTTATATTTGCGTGACATGCGCAATCATTAAAGTTGCTTATTACGATAAAGGTGAGTTTGATGTTGACTTTGACTTTCATCGTACATTCAATTTTCAAGAGTATGGGGGCAGCTCTCAATGGATTATATTTAAATTATGAGTGATGAGTTGTGAAATAATAATTAAAATGTTTATGTGTTTATGTATTACATTACTTGTTAATGTGCGGTGATGCGTTTACATATTTATATATATCAGCAGCTTTTATGTTTTCCCCATCTTTTCTCAACACTGTTAAAAAAAACTTAACCTGCTATACTTACAACATTCTAAATATACCACAATATACTAATAAATTAGCAGTACTTACTGGCCTCAACAGTCAGCCAGATTCCCTCTCCAAAAAGTATCTTCCAGTTTGTTGGCCCACAGTGTCTCTGTCTTTAACAATAACTGCAATAACTAACTTTATCACAACGACAAATGTAATCACATCATCTGCAAACAGCTTAATATTTGAACATATTCTACTCTCTGCTGTAGAGTTAATGATTCCTATTAATGAAAAACACTATTAAAATTCTTCTGTATTAGAGTTTTATCACTGACTTTATGGTATTAATTTTATCGATGGACATAATGTTGATTTTTTTTTTTACTGCATGTTTGATAGATGTTGTTCATTGACTAGTGTATAGATTAAGAACAAAATTCTATCTATCATATAATAACAACAATAACAATGTCTTATTGTACTTATTGAATATTTTAATTTTACTCACTGCTCTCTATAATCAGTTTGGTTCCTTCTCCAAAAATAAGTCTCCAGTTAGATCCTGAAGCAGTCACACTGTGGATCGGATCTGAACAATAACTACAAAATGTTTCCTTGTGTAGCTTCAAACACACAAACAACCTCAAAGATTTTGAGTTAACGGTAATATTCTCTGACTCCCAACAATCAATTAGATTAATTTTCACGGCAGCTAACCATTTTCGCATTCATCAAAAGTAAACTATATCTAACTGGGTGAAAACAGCCTTGATTTGAGTTGATGAGGATTCATTTTTAAATTAAACAAAGACTTTTGAAATGTTTTTAGGAGCCTCAGATATCAGACAACCTTGTGATGAACAACTCATTAGACTCGTGTTGATACTAAAATGTCATCATTTGTCATTCCGATCCATTTGTCCTGTTGTCCTGTTGAATATTTAAATGGTTAATACTCACTGCTCTCTACTGTTAGTTTGGTCCCTTTTCCAAAAATCAGCTTCCTAGTTCCCGTTGAAGCAGTCACACAGTGGATCTACTCGAGACACTAACCACGTGCATTATTTTTCCTCATGAAGATACTATATTTACATTTTACAAGTTTGATAAAAATAGTTTCTTATTGATTCTAATTAGGATTGCTTCAATATAACTGGATTTGATTCATTATGTATGACTGAAATATTTGTTATCTACCAGAAAGGTCTGAACAGAAAATGTAATATTTCAGATTGAAATGATTATAGAAGTGAACAAGAGTTTAAAAAGCTGAACCAAAGGTTGATCTAGTGTTTTTTTAATTTATATATGAGCTGTTTGTGGACACTTCAGCCATCTAGAACTAAATGAAAATGATAGATTTAGAATGTAACGTTAGATCTAAACATAATTTCTTACAAATTAATTAAGTAACTTACTTGATTCAACCATCAGTGTTGTGCCAGAACCAAAGATGAGTTTGTCATTTGAAAAGCCAGTCACACAATAAAAAACCCAACTACATAAACCCTGAGGTCAATGACATGGACTATTTTCTCATGAAGCTACTCTTTTTATATTTAAAAGGTGTTATATATATATATATAATAATATATTCATAGTAGTTGTTATTTGGCTTAAAAAGAATTTAATTTAAGGACAAGAAGCACTACATATGACTAAAAAAATCTAAATGGTACCATAAATGTGTATACAACATTTTTTTTTAACAATTGGTGAAGATGATTGGGTGAAAGGGAGTTTAAAGCTAAAGGTATATTTAATTTTTTTTTAAGCATATAAGTTGCTGGTGTAGGACCAGTTGAAACATGCTGAAGTTACTATAGAGTTATTAATAGATCAAACATCATTTCTTACAAAATAATAATATAACTTACTTGCTTCAACTTTCAGTTTTGTGCCAGAACCAAAGATGATCTTGTTCCCATAACCATTCACACAATAAGAAGTCCAATGTCATAAACCCTAAGATCAACTCTGAGTTTCTGAGGCATCAAAACAAAAACGGGTCAACAAAGGAGCATAAATATGTAACGTTATAATACGTAAAATACTAATATACGTATAATACTAATACGTTATGTATTTTATAAAGTCAGTTGCTCATAGTTGGTTTAGGAAAAGTCATGGAAGGACATCGTGTAACAAGTTGACTTCTATGATTACAAATAACTAAAACAAATTTCACAATTTTACTCGGCTCACTTTGAATGCTGTATAACTTTCAGGTTATATTATATAACAACCATCATTTATAAATGGTAAAATGATAGTTAATTAAACTTAGTTAATAGTTATTTTACTGTTAACAAACAATGAAATGATGATTAATAATGTTTATTCATTATTAATAATGCTATAATTTATGTTATTTTAACAATTTATTGTTGCACACATTATAACATTTTATATTTTAAGTATTTGTTAATGATTATGATATTATTATAAACCTTTAAGAAATTGTTTGTAAAACATATATATACATTACATAGATATTAGTAGCACTTTGTTGATGGTTAATAACTGGTTTGTAAACTGTCTATAAACATTATTTGGATATTATTATGAAGTTACAACTGGTGATTATAATACCTTGTTAAATAGTTAATAAATACTTTGTAAAGCATCTATAAACATTATTTAGATAGATAGTTAATACTTTATTAATTTTTTATAATTGGTTTTGGATCCATCTATCTATGTAATATGTATAGATGTTTTACTAACTATTTCTTAAAGGTTTACAAATCATTTGGTAATCATTAACAAATACTTAATATAGTATATAAAATTGTATAATGTGTGCTACAATAAACTGTTAATAGTTTACTAATGTAATAAGAATGTAATTGTTAACATCTCTTAACAGCTATGATACAATATATAATAAACTAATTATTTCATATTACACAAACATAAATTATAACATTACTAATAATTAGTAAACATCAATTATCGTATCGTTGTTTGTTAACAGTAAAATAACTATTAACTAAGTTTAATAAATTATCAATTTACCATTTATAAATGATGGTTATTATAAAGTGTTACTGAATTTAGTTAAAATCTGGAAACCAGCGTGTCCTGCTGACATGCACCGTACTGTTGTTTAATGAGGTTTTAGAGCAAATAAAGAAAGGTATCATATAAAATAAATATACACAGTAAAAATATGTATGAATATTTGTTAATACATTGCGCAATATTTGTTTCTCATTTTAATGGACCTGTTATAAACATAAAGTTGATTTTTAAATTTTTTGCACAATCAAACCAAATAAACAGTAGGTTGACTGGGAATGGACAGGCTGAGCAGATATTTACCCTGTTATGGGTTTTAGTTGATTAATATGTCTACTGTGGATCCAATACAATAAACTGGAGATCATTTCTAACAATAATAATTGAACTTACTGTCCTCCACGATCAGTTTGATGCCCTCCCCAAAAATTATTTTCCAGCTTCCCGTCCCAGTCACACAGTGTTTGGTCCCTCAACAAAAAACTGCAGTAATAAATTACATCACATTGTCTGCATACCGCTCTACTTTTACATTTACTAACAGACTATTAATAACTGTATGGTTTCTGTTAAACATATCAATTAATATCTAAAAATATTGTGAATTATTTTGAGTAACTTTATGTGATTTTAGTTTTTTCAATACAGCTTTTTTAGGTAATGGAAAAATGAAATGGTATGAACAAACTAACAGATAAGTTAGTCACTCTTGAATATTGAAATTCATAATACTCACTGCTTTCTACTGTTAGTTTGGTCCCTTTTCCAAAAATCAGCTTCCTGTTACCTCCAGTAGTCACACAGTGGATTTGATCTGAACAATAACTACATTAACTATTTCATTATCAATTATAACTAATTAATTGTAACTAACTAGAAATGGTAAAAAAAAAAATGGGCTGCTTTTAATTTGAAATGATCACACAAGAATAACATAATTTCAATGATGCTTCATTCCAGCAAAAATGTGTACAAAAATGACTTAATGCTAAAATACATGTCAGACATGTTAGAAATAAAGGAGTGTAAGAAGCTTTATGGTCTGTTTTTTTTTATTTCTGTTAGTGTTTTATCATAATACTATATTTACTACTGTTAGATTAAAACTGTGTATCTGAGAGATGTCATTTTTGGGTAAAGCCTGCTTGTTTTAAGCTGGATGCCAGTGCAACTCCAGATTAAAGGTTGTTGCTAAAATCATTAACAAAAAAAAAAAGATTTGTTTTTACTTACTGGAGACGACTGTTAGTTTAGTGCCAGATCCAAAGGTGAGTTTAGATCCAGAGTAAGTCACACTCTGAGAAATCCAACCACATAAACCCAGACATGAACGACAACGTATTAAGAAGGTATATTTCTATGAATTCTGAAGAACTTTGGAGAGTCTAGATAATTTAATATGGTTTAATATGTCTAATAATACAACTAATAACATGTACAAAGACCATGCTGATGACTTAAACATTTTGACAAAGATGGTATTGTTAATTTGATTTGATTTAAAGTCCTTTTAGGGAAATTTGTGATTTTGGGCTTTATGAATAATAAAAAATGTATTTGACATTTAGCTCTCATGATATTTATATTTATATAAATGGTTTTACTTTGACTTGTGTCAATGCCAAAATTACCTTTGCATGAGCATTCAAAACATTTAGTATTTTTAACTTAATAGATCCCACTTTTCAGCATTTTCTATTTACTTCTTTGTACTGTGGTTATATGTTATATATTGCACGTCTCAATGCAAATATTTGTAAACATTTCATATTTTTTATATTCTCATTTTCTTATTTTTAGTTTTAGTGCTTATATTTCTTTGCATATATTGTCTTTATATTGTCGCATTATGTACATATTATACATGTTACGTACTCCTTTATTTTTATTTTCTTACATGTCTTTATGTTATGCCCCAATGGGGATCAATAAAGTATTTCTGATTCTGATTCTCCAAAAAAAAAAATCCTTATTAACTACAATTATTTATAATATTGTGTACATTGCTTCTTGTATAATATTGTGTACATTGCTTCTTGTTTTAGTTGGATGTCAGTGCATTTTTTACAAAATTCACAGATTACCACGTCACCGTTAAATGTGTTTGAAAGTGTGAAAATCATCAGTGATGTGGTTTATGTTCTGTATTTAGAAATTTATCTAATTTGTTTATTTTAATATTTGTATTTGAGCTTCCGGAGGACATCCGAGTGAAAATAAAAAAAAAAGCAGATGATCTATAAAAGGTACTTACTGGAACCAACTGTCAGTTTAGTGCCAGAACCGAAGATGAGTTTCGTAACTCCAGAACCAGTCACACTCTGAGAAACCCTACCACATAAACCCAGAGAAGGGACTGAATGGATTCAGTAGGTTATTTATATCAACTCAAGAACTTCAGGGAGTTATAAACAATATGAATGGGGATATGACATTAAAAACTATTAAAATATACCACCGTTTATGACACAAAAGTGCAAATAAGAATTACTAATAATTACGTACTCCCTCTGAATGTCATGGATAAGCACGGTGAAGCCGAGGTTATAGTTAGTATGTTCACATTTAATACGAATATTTTCTTTCAGCTGGTGTAAACATATTGAACGTATTTGTCCTGTTGAGTTTTTACTTTGACTTCAGACTTCTATTGCGTTCATTGTTGTTCCAATACAGTAATTTTGAGAAATGTGATATCATTCTAATTCTGATACCAACAGGTAGCAGGAAATATGTTTACTGAACTTTGGATTTGTTGAGCTGCTGGAAGAAATTCATATTTTGCAGTCTGTCAGAAGAATTTATCCTTTAAAATGACATCTTTGCCTTTCACTATTTAGAAAGTTATTCAATAAATATGCGCTGAGATATTCATTCAGTTTGAAGTTTTTTCTTCTAACTGTCTGACTTTCATCATATACATATATGCGACTCAAAATACGGAGTTGATATAGAATAATAATCAAACATAATATTATTACGATACTCACTGGCCTCGACAGTTAGTTTGACTCCTTTCCCAAAAACTAGTTTCCAGGCTGCTGAACCGGCACCATTCACACAACGTCTCCTCTCAGAACAATAACTGATAGTAACTAACTAACTGTTAGCGACCGATCATCTGACAACAGCTGTGTTATATTCTTAATATGAGACATAATTGTCTGTTTCATATTGGTTTATACTGTATGTGCCAGTGAGGAGCATTAATAGATAATACGTGAAGTTCAAGAGTCAACATTAAGCTGATAACGATTTCGTTCTCTAAAAATGAATAATGACGCCAAAGTACTTACACACTATGATCACCAAATAATTAACACAACTTGTACATTTTCATTCTGAATCTCATATTAATCCATTATTGTATCTGTATTTTCTTTTAAATTAATTAATTGGCGTCGAAGTGTATCATTACATTTCCAGCCATTACTGACTTTATTTTAATTTGTGTCGATACCAAATAATACCTCAGCATAAACAGCCAACAAATACACGTTAATTAATTTAATTTAATAAATTAATTACTTTTTTTTTAATGATTAAGATAAATATATAAGTAATGAATTTGTATTTTGATTAAGATACATTTATAAGTAATGGATTGGTATTCTTGATTGATAATGAATTTATATTTTGATAAGGATAACTATCAAGTAATTAATTTATATTTCTGTAAGACAGAGATAAAAGGTAATAATTATATTTAGACAAGTTTAGGAAAATTAATTAGAGGATATGTTTAGCTAGTTAATTATCAATGAATCATTTATGGAGAGGGGGGGGATTAAATACATTTGTATTTCTTCTCACTCTCTTTTCCAATATGTAAACCGAGGCATCAAGTGTTGGACAATTTATTTTCCATATGCTTTTCATTGTATGTAAATATTACTTGTTTCTGGCTGTCCACTTGTTTGTATGATCATTCTCTTTTTTTATTTTATTTTTTTTAAAAATATATATATATTTTTTTATCTAATATAGCAAATGAATCATTGATACTCACTGGTTTCTATGATTAGTTTTGTTCCTTCTCCAAAAAACAGTTTCAGGTTTCCTCCTCCTGCAGTCACACAGTCAGTCTGATCTGAACAATAACTACACGGACTGATTCTGCTTCAGTCAACAATAATTACACCACTTCATTAAAACTAACGGAGGACGTTAATGATTAACATGTAAAAGCAGTAAATAAATATTTTGGATGTCCAACATTTAGACATTGTAACATTTAGACGTTCAATACATGTAGACATTGAAATCTAATACTGTAAATCTGTGTTCTGTCAGATGAAGATGTGAATGGGTGAAGAAGATTATACTCACTGGATTCAACAGTCAACTGTGTTCCTTCACCAAAAAGTAATTTTCTGTTTGCTGTCCCAGTCTCACAGTGTTTCTGCCTTTAACAATAACTAGAGAACTCACACTCATGAATATCATCACATCGTCTGCAAAAGCTGTATTTCTTATATTTAATTTGCTGTTTGTTTATTATAGAGTTTATATTTTCTAATGAAGATAAAGCATCATTCTTTAATGTCCCAAATATTAGATTTCCCCCTATAAGAACCATTCTTTAAAATGGAAATATTTGAGTTATAGCGTATCATCACTGTTAGGGAAAAACGTCCAATTTTGGTGATTTTTCCTTGTTGTTAGGTAAGTCTAAAATTATGCTCTTTTTGCCAAAGTATCATTAGTAAGTTATTTTGAAGAACAAAGTTTACAGTCAGATTTTCAACACAGAATGAAAATAATTCAACTTACTGGCATTAACGTGAAGTTTGGTGCCACTCCCAAAGATAATCTTGTTAGCATTCACACAGTCTGAAGCCTCAGTACACAAACTTCACTCACTCAGCTCTGCAGCCAACAGCACACAAACTAGATGAAGTAAAACTAAAACTCTGGAAACGGACAACAAGTTTTACAATCCAAGAATATAAAGTTGACATTATGTGAGACGGTAATAGAGGGAACCGTTCAGATTGGTTCAGGTCAGCAAGACCCCAGATTAAAGAGACTAAACAGGTTCAGGTTCAGTGTAAACAGAAAACACTGACCAGTGAACTTGCAGTCAAACTGAAGGTCAGTCTAAATGTCTACACTTCCTGACATGATAACAAACTACATTCACCTTTAACTTGTTTTTATACATTAGCACTGGATTCAACAATCAACTGTATTCCCTCTCCAAAAAGTAATTTTAAAACAGTGTTTCTGCCTTTAACACTAACTACAGAGCTCACAATCATGAATATCATCACATCGCCTGCAAAAGCTGTATTTCTTATATTTAATTTGCTGTTTGTTTATTCTAGAGTTTATATTTTTTAATGAAGATAAAGCATTATTCTTTAATGTCCCAAATATTAGATTTCCCCCTATAAGAACCATTTCTTTAAAACGGAAATGTTTGAGTTATAGCATATCGATTGTATTATTTTCTACTTAGTGCTGATTTAATGATCCTGTTCACTCATCAGTCAGTCAAGATAACTACACATTTTTTTTAGGCTGCTACTCTGGTTTTGTTTATATTGCTGTAAAACACAGATATTGTTTGTCTCAAAGATATTACTAAGATATTTCTAATCAATATCAGTACTCACTGGAATCAACGGTTAATCTGGTTCCACTTCCAAAGATCATCTTATTATATCCACCTCCAGTATTCACACAACATGAAGCACCAGAACATAAACTCACTGACCCAGACTCCATTTAGAAAAACATCATTTTAACTTTGAGTCTTTTGTCTGAATGTTTATAATCCTGTCAAATAAATAAATTGCTGTTTCAATTCAAAGTAATTTTCAATATCTAATAAATTAAATGTGACTTCATTGTACAGTAGAGACACTGAATAGATGTATAATGCTCTGAATTAATACATTAATAATCTGATAATACCTAATCTGTTGGGATATTTATTGATTATGATAAAAACTATTATTTTCTACTTTGTGCTGCTTTTATGAGTCTGAATTTTTTTGTAAAATACATTAAGAGTTTGTTAATAATATTAATAATGTATATCAGTACTCACTGGGTTCAACGGTTAATCTGGTTCCACTTCCAAAGATCATCTTTCCAGCTCCAGTATTCACACAACATGAAGCACCAGAACATAAACTCACTGAACCAGACTCCATTTAGAAAAACATCATTTTAACATCTGGGACCTAATAATGTGATGTATTTGATTATTATGATAAAGATTGTATTATTTTTTTTACTGCATCTCTGTCAGCTGTTCACTCATCAGTCAGTCCAGATAATGATTATGATGATCATTTTTATCGGCTATTCTGGTTTAGTTTCAGTAAAACACTGTAAAGTCTGTTTTTAAAGACGCTCCATATATAAATAGTATTTATAATGTATATCAGTACTCACTGGGTTCAACGGTTAATCTGGTTCCACTTCCAAAGATCAGCTTTTGTTGATTCGTAGTCACACAACATGAAGCACCAGAACATAAACTCACTGAACCAGACTTCATTTAGAAAAACATCATTTTAGAGTTTAACTGAATTACATTTCAGTCCCATAACCATTTTACCTTTAAATCATAATTAAAATGCAAAACATGATTTTTAAATGTGACTGAATGATTACATTCCAGTCATAAACAGCTGTACGTTTTACCTTTAAATCATAATTAAAATGACATTTAGTGTGGAGTTAGTGGTGATGCATTCAAAAATAATTAAAATGCTAACAGATTATTTTGTACACCGACTGCAATATCCCAGGTGTAACTCAACTTAATAGTCTGTTTATTGTCAATACTGTTAATTTTGTTCCTATTTTTATATCTCCTTCTATTTAAATTGTTCATATTTTATATGTCTGTCTTCTTTTGCTGCTATATACGGCAAATTTCCCCACTGTGGGACTAATAAAGAAATATCTTATCTTAACTTATATTTTTCCTCTTTATGAGTGTAAAGGGCTGAACATTTCATATCACTACACAATTTATCTGAAGAGGAAGACAAATACCAGCTTTTTACCCATCAGCAATGATATACCATGAAGTCATTTAAATGGACTGAATCTAAATTATACACTAAAAACTGACATCTGATGTCTTTAAAGTTAAAACCAGCGTCATGTTGAGATCACATGGACATTTAACGTTAGCTCTTGTGATCTTTGTTTATTCATTTTGAATGCTAAAGGTGATGGAATTATATCCTTCTGGAGTTAAGAATGATTTTTGAAATAAAACAAATCTAACTGACTTACTGGTTTCAACGTTCAGTCTGATCCCCGAGCCAAAGATCAGTTTGTAAGTTCCAGTATTCACACAACACAAAACACCGTTACATAAACTCCACAGGCCTTCACATCAACAGTGAATCAGCTCACAGCATCCTAATCAACTCAATAACCTGCTATTCCAAAAGGGAAAATATGATGTTAACGTGAACTCGCTACCAATACTGTTTCAGAACTGTGATCAACATTAACTCAGCATTTTTTATGAAATAGTATCTTCGCTGTTATATTTGAAAAGTAAAGAATGAATGTTTGCTAATCAGTGCATGTGGAATAATTTCTGTGTTAACAGGATATAAGTCGTATGTGTTTAATTAGCAAGTATTTAATGTTTTTTGTTGTATTAGTACATTTAATTTACTGCCAAACCTATAGAAACTGGAGTATTTGAACATGTAAATGTCTTTTTAACTACCAAAAAAGAGAACATTTTCAGTGTTATGATGCTGTGTTATTTAAATTTAATTGTCTCTTTGGTCTGCATGAACGGTAGTTTACAATATGTGGAAAGAAGCAGCCATGGATTGAACCACATCATCTGCAAACAGTTGTATATTACAGACACGTTAATCTGTATGTATGTTTTCTTTTATTAATTTTTGTATTTGCTGGCTTTTTTCATTTTGTTTTATTTTGATCTAATTTTGGTAATTTTGTTTTTATTTATTTTTGTCATTTAATTTTTTGCAGTCAAACTGAAGGTCAGCAAGACCCCAGATTAACGATATTAAACAGGTTCAGTTTAAACAGAAAACACTAACCAGTGACCTTGTAGTCAAACTGAAGGTCAGTCTAAATGTCTACACTTCCTGACATGATAACAAACTACATTCACCTTTAACTTGTTTTTATACGTTAACTAAGATACTTACTGCATCTGTATGTCTTCCTTTTATTAGTTTTTCTTTACTTTTGATCTCCTAATAAATGAGTCTTCTGTTTAGATGTTGCATATATTCCAGTAAATGTAAATAATAATATTTATTATAATGTATATCAGTACTCACTGGGTTCAACGGTTAATCTGGTTCCACTTCCAAAGATGAGTTTAACTCTAGCTCCAGTATTCACACAACATGAAGCACCTGAACATAAACTCACTGAACCAGACTCCAGTTAGAAAACCATAATTTTAACATCTGGGACCTAATAATGTGATGTATTTGATTATTATGATAAAGATTGTATTATTTTTTTTACTGCATCTCTGTCAGCTGTTCACTCATCAGTCAGTCCAGATAATGATTATGATGATAATTTTTATCAGCTATTCTGGTTTAGTTTGTATTACAGTAAAACACTGTAAAGTTTGTTTTTAAAGACGCTCCATATATAAATAATATCAATGATGTATATCAGTACTCACTGGGTTCAACGGTTAATCTGGTTCCACTTCCAAAGATCATCTTTTGTTGATTCTTAGTCACACAACATGAAGCACCAGAACATAAACTCACTGAACCAGACTTCATTTAGAAAAACATCATTTTAACTTCTGGGACTTCTGCTGAAATGATAATATTCCTTCAATAAGACGCTATCTTTATTACAAACAAATGTTCATTATACATAAATGTAAATTTTGACATGTTTTACTGATGGTGATATTGAGATATATAGCAGATATTGATGATTTTGATTGACGCTCTTTATTATTTATTATTATATTATTATTATATATTATTTTCTACTTTGTTCTGAAGAGTCTAACGGATCATTTCATCACTATCAGCTGTTTATTCTGGTTCTGGGTGTAAAACACGTAAAGTTTGTTTTTAAAGACGCTCCATATATAAATAATATTTATAATGTATATCAGTACTCACTGGGTTCAACGGTTAATCTGGTTCCACTTCCAAAGATCATCTTTTCACCTCCAGTATTCACACAACATGAAGCACCAGAACATAAACTCACTGAACCAGACTTCATTTAGAAAAACATAATTTTAAACTTTAACTGAATGCATTAATGAATTACATTTCAGTCACATAACAAAGCTGCTCGTTGATCATTTTAAACCTTTAAATCATAATTAAAATGTAGATTATAATATTAAGAGTCCAGTTAGTGATGATGCTCCTGAAGCTGATTTATTTATCATGATTATGATTATTTATTGTTCCTATAATTATTATTACTGTCAATGTGTACTTCATTTGATTTATTTTTTAAATATTTTTTGTATTTAATTTATCTATTTTTTGTTCTTCATCCTTTTCAGTAAAACACTGTAAAGTTGCTTTTAAAGACGCCTCGTCTAAATATTAATTATGATGTATATCAGTACTCACTGGGTTCAACGGTTAATCTGGTTCCACTTCCAAAAATCATCTTTTCAATTCCTTGATTCACACAACATGAAGCACCAGAACATAAACTCACTGAACCAGATTCCATTTAGAAAAACATCATTTTAACATCTGAGACTTCTGCTGGAATGATTATATTCCTAAAATAAGATGCTATCTTTATTCAAAACAAATGTTCATTATACATAAATGTGAGTTTTGATCTGTTTTACGATCTTTTCTGTTTGAAATGATCTTCATTTAGAAAAACATCATTTCAAACTGAATTAATTTAAACTATCTACATTGATTGATGTATTTATGATTATAATAATTAAGATTAAAATAATCAAGACAATCTTACAACCGGTTAGTTTCATTAAAGCATTTTTAAATATCTGGATCCTCTAAAGCTGCAGCATCATCCAGATAAAACAAGAACTGTTCCACCATCAATGTACGGATGCATTATTCTTTGATATTGTGATGATTTTATGAGCCACATATTAATGATATTTATAATCTATATCAGTACTCACTGGGTTCAACGGTTAATCTGGTTCCACTTCCAAAGATCAACTTATATCCACCTCCAGTATTCACACAACATGAAGCACCAGAACATAAACTCACTGAACCAGACTCCATTTAGGAAAACATAATTTTTAACTTTGAGTCTTTTATGTCTTCAGTTCAGTCATAAATAGGTTATTTTTTATTAAAGATACTAACACACTATTAATGTATATCATATATAATGATGATGATGATATAATGATATATAATATGTAGATTTGAATATTTACTGTACAGTAGTGATTATTACAATTAGTTTAATAAAAGCATCTTTAAATCACCAGACAAACAAAAAACTGTATCTTAGATTGTGAAATATGGATATATATATATATATGGATGATATGATATTTAGAGATACAAGTTTTCCAATTCACCAGTTTTAAACTGACTTATCTTCTACTTTGTGTTGATTTTATGAGAATCATTTCTATCATTGTTCACTCATCAGTCCAGCTGAACACAACCTTTTATCTTCTAGTCTGGTTTAGTTTGTTAAATATGCTCCATATAAATAATATTAATGATGTATAATATGTATATCAGTACTCACTGGGTTCAACGGTTAATCTGGTTCCACTTCCAAAGATCATCTTTAGATTTCCAGTATTCACACAACATAAAGCACCATAGCATAAACTCACTGAACCAGACTCCATTTAGAAAAACATCATTTTAACATCTAGGAACAAATAATGTGATGTATCTGATTTTTATGATAAAGATTGTATTATTTTCTACTTAGTGCTGATTTAATGATCCTGTTCACTCATCAATCAGTCCAGATAACTACCTATTTTTATCTCTCGTTGATTTTTTTAATCTAGGCTTATACTCTGGTTTTGTTTATATTGCAGTAAAACACAGATATTGTTTGTCTCAAAGATATTATTAAGATATTTATTATCAATATCAGTACTCACTGGGTTCAACGGTTAATCTGGTTCCACTTCCAAAGATCATCTTATTTCCAGTATTCACACAACATGAAGCACCAGAACATAAACTCACTGAACCAGACTCCATTTAGAAAAACATCATTTTAACTTTGAGACTTCTGCTGGAATGATTATATTCCTAAAATAAGACGCTATCTTTATTAGAAACAAATGTTCATTATACATAAATGTAACTTTTGATATGTTTTACTGATGGTGATATTGAGATATAGAGCAGATATTGATGATTCTGATTAATACTTTCTCAGTATTTTGAATTATTTTCTACTTTGTTTTGAAGAGTCTAACGGATCATTTCATCACTATCAGCTGTTTATTCTGGTTCTGGGTGTAAAACACGTAAAGTTTTTTTTTAAAGACGCCTCGTCTAAATATTAATTATGATGTATATCAGTACTCACTGGGTTCAACGGTTAATCTGGTTCCACTTCCAAAGATCATCTTTAGATTTCCACCTCCAGTATTCACACAACATGAAGCACCAGAACATAAACTCACTGAACCAGACTCCATTTAGAAAAACATCATTTTTAACTTTGAGTCTTTTATGTCTTCAGTTCAGTCATGAATAGGTTATTTTTATTAAAGATACTAACACTATTAATGTATATCATATATAATGATGATGATGATATAATGATATATAATATGTAGATTTGAATATTTACTGTACAGTAATTATTATTACGATTAGTTTCATAAAAGCATCTTTAAATCACCAGACAAACAAAAAACTGTATCTTAGAATGTGAAATATGGATATATATATATATATATATATATATATATATATATATGGATGATATGATATTTAGAGATACAAGTTTTCCAATTCACAAGTTTTAAACTGACTTATCTTCTACTTTGTGTTGATTTTATGAGAATCATTTCTATCATTGTTCACTCATCAGTCCAGCTGAACACAACCTTTTATCTTCTAGTCTGGTTTTGTGTGTTTAAATATGCTCCATATATAAATAATATTAATGATGTATAATATTTATATCAGTACTCACTGGGTTCAACGGTTAATCTGGTTCCACTTCCAAAGATCATCTTATTTACACCTCCTTGATTCACACAACATGAAGCACCAGAACATAAACTCACTGAACCAGACTCCATTTAGGAAAACAGCTTCT
The DNA here is from genome assembly GCF_015220745.1 of Sebastes umbrosus. Classification (NCBI taxonomy): domain Eukaryota; kingdom Metazoa; phylum Chordata; class Actinopteri; order Perciformes; family Sebastidae; genus Sebastes; species Sebastes umbrosus. Next base: position 33,848,793 of record NC_051280.1, on the reverse strand, counting down.
GAAAAATTGACTTTGCAGATGAACATCCAGATTTAAAAGTTTGTGAAGTATTTTATAAAATTATGCTTTTGATTATTGCATTATCAATTTAATTTTGTATTTTACTATCAAGACATTATTTCAACTGTTTTCCTCCTAAAAACCTCTTTAGATGTTTGGTTGAGCTAGATGAGGCTTTACTTCCTGTTTTATCTTCTTAAAACAGTGAAGAACTGATTATTTTTATACTTTGAGCTGATTTTATGTTGAATGAACCATTTCCATCAGAAGCTGCTCACGCTTCACTTTTTATCTGCTGTTGTGGTTTTCTACATATCCATGTCAAACACCGTAAAGTTTGTTGTTAAAGCCGCCTCATATAAATAATTATTATGATATACAGAATACTATTACTCACTGGGTTCAACGGTTAATGTGGTTCCACTTCCAAAGATCATCTTATATCCAGCATTCACACAACATGAAGCACCAACATAAACTCACTGAACCAGACTCCATTTAGAAAAACATCATTTTAACTTTGAGACTTCTGCTGGAATGATTATATTCCTAAAATAAGACACTATTTTTATTAGAAAAAAATGTGAATTTTGACATGTTTTACTGATGGCGATATTGAGATATATAGCAGATATTGATGATTTTGATTGACTGTTTTTATTATTTATTATTATATTATTATTATATATTATTTTCTACTTTGTGCTGAAGAGTCTAATGGATCATTTCATCACTATCAGCTGTTTATTCTGGTTCTGTGTGTGAAAGATGTAAAGTTTGATATTAAAGATGCTCCATTTATAAATAATATGAATGATCTATATCAGTACTCACTGGGTTCAACGGTTAATCTGGTTCCACTTCCAAAGATCATCTTTCCAACTCCGGCATTCACACAACATGAAGCACCAGAACATAAACTCAGAGTGACTAACTGAACCAGACTTCATTTAAATAATTAGCATTTAAAATTATAGTTTTTGTAATTACATTTCAGTCACATTACAAAGCTGCTCGTTGATCATTTTAAACTTTTAAATCATAATCAAAAAAATGTAGATTATGATATAAAGAGTCCAGTTAGTGATGATGCTCCTGAAGCTGATTTATTTCTTATGATTATGATTATTTATTGTTCTCGTTCCTATAATTATTATTACTGTCAATGTGTACTTCATTATTCATTATATATTTTATTTTAATTTATTTTTTTAAATATTTTTTTTTATATTTAATTTAACAGTTTTTGTTCTTCATCCTTTTCAGTAAAACACTGTAAAGTTAGCTTTTAAAGACGCCTCGTCTAAATATTAATTATGATGAATATCAGTACTCACTGGGTTCAACGGTTAATCTGGTTCCTCTTCCAAAGATGAGTTTATATCCACCTCCAGCATTCACACAACATGAAGCACCAGAACATAAACTCACTGAACCAGACTCCATTTAGAAAAACATAATTTTAGAGTTTGACTGAATTACATTTCAGTCCCATAACCATTTTACCTTTAAATCATAATTAAAATGCAAAACATGATTTTTAAATTTGACTGAATGATTACATTCCAGTCATAAACAGCTGTACATTTTACACTTAAATCATAATTAAATTGACATTTAGTGTGGAGTTAGTGGTGATGCTCTTGATCTCTACGTTATAAACTGATTATCATGATTATTGTTCTTTTTATTTAGTACTTTCATTTTTATATTCACTCATCAGTCCAGATAAGGGCACGTCCTTAACTCCTTTAATTGTTTATATTGCTGTAAAACACAGATATTGTTTGTCTCAAAGATATTATTAAGAAATTTATAATCTATATCAGTACTCACTGGCTTCAACAGTTAATCTGGTTCCACTTCCAAAGATCATCTTAAATCCATCATTCACACAACATGAAGCACCAGTACACAAACTTCACTCACTCAGCTCTGCAGCCAACAGCACACAAACTACATAAATAAAACTAAAACTCTGGAAACGGACGACAAGGTTTACAATCCAAGAATGTAAAGTTGACATTATGTGAGACGATAATAGAGGGAACCGTTCAGATTGGTTCAGGTCAGCAAGACCCCAGATTAAAGAGACTAAACAGGTTCAGTGTAAACAGAAAACACTGACCAGTGACCTTGTAGTCAAACTGAAGGTCAGTCTAAATGTCTACACTTCCTGACATGATAACAAACTACATTTACCTTTAACTTGTTTGTATACATTAGCACTGGATTCAACAGTCAACTGTATTCCTTCAGTAAAAAGTAATTTTAAAACAGTGTTTCTGCCTTTAACAATAACTACAGAGCTCACACACATGAATATCATCACATCGTCTGCAAACGCTGTATTTCTTATATTTAATTTGCTGTTTGTTTATTATAGAGTTTATATTTTCTAATGAAGATAAAGCATTAGTCTTTAATGTCCCAAATATTAGATTTCCCCCTATAAGAACCATTCTTCAAAACTGAAATATTTGAGTTATAGCATATCATCACTGTTAGGGAAAAAAGTCCAATTTTGGTGATTTTTCCTTGTTGTTAGATAAATTGAATGATGACCTGCTCCCCTATAGGTTGAGACCCGTTTACTACTTATAATAACACTCATATTATATAACTTTAAAAATTTAAATTATGCTCTTTTTGCCAAAGTATTATTAGTAAGTTATTTTGAAGATACCTTAACACTTGACTGCCTTTTCAGTCAATCCTAAAGGATCATTTTTAATGCCTGATTTACATAAATAATATTTAAATAACTGTCATTAACTTTCAGCTGAAATATAACATCATTGTCATTTACATTTTTTCAGGCAGCAGATCATGAAAAATGTACATGACGGAAATAGAAGATTTGGCAGAAAACTAAAAGATCCAAAATATTAAAAAATATAATCTTAATACTCACTGTTCTCTACAGTTAGTTTGGTTCCTAATCCAAAAATGACTTTGTCGTTTGTAGTCACACAGTGGATGTGATCTGAACAATAACTACATGACTTATTTCCTTGTGAACATAATTAGAGCTAACAAAAGATGGTACAGTAACAGGAAATTTTGATTTGGCTTGATAGCACTATAATTATTAGTTTTCATTGATATATCTGCAACAACTCGCGGTCGTTAAGAGTGCATTCAAAAATAATTAAAATGCTAAAAGATTATTTTGTACACAGACTGTGCAATATCATCACAACGACCCAGGTGTAACTCAACTTAATAGTCTGTTTATTGTCAATACTGTTAATATTGTTCCTATTTTTATATCTCCTTCTATTTAAATTGTTCATATTGTATATGTCTGTCTACTTTTGCTGCTGTACGCGGCAAATTTCCCCACTGTGGGACTAATAAAGGAATATCTTATCTTATCTCATCGTATATTTTTCGTCTTTATTAGTGTAAAGGGCTGAACATTTCATATCATTACATAATTTATCTAAAGATGACGACAAATACCAGTTTTTTACTCATCAGCAATGATATACCATGAAGTCATTTTAATGGACAGAATCTAAATTATACACTAAAAACTGACATCTGATGTCTTTAAAGTTAAAACCGGCGTCATGTTGAGATCACATGGACATTTAACGTTAGCTCTTGTGATCTTTGTTTATTCATTTTGAATGCTAAAGGTGATGGAATTATATCCTTCTGAAGTTTAGAATGATTTTTAAAATAAAACAAATCTAACTGACTTACTGGCTTCAACGTTCAGTCTGATCCCCGAGCCAAAGATCAGTTTGTAAGTTCCAGTATTCACACAACACAAAACACCGTTACATAAACTCCACAGGCCTTCACATCAACAGTGAATCAGCTCACAGCATCCTAATCAACTCAATAACCTGCTATTCCAAAAGGGAAAATATGATGTTAACGTGAACTCGCTACCAATACCGTTTCAGAACTGTGACATTAACTCTAACATCACTCTAACAGCATTTTTTATGAAATAGTATCTTCGCAGTTATATTTGAAAAGTAAAGAATGAGTGTTTGGTAATCAGTGCATGTGGAATCATTTCTGTTTTAACAGGATATAAGTCGTATGTGTTTAATTAGCAAGTATTTAATGTTTTTTGTTGTATTTAGTACATTTAATTTACTGCCAAACCCATAGAAACTGGAGTATTTGAACATGTAAATGTCTTTTTTACTACCAAAAAAGAGAACATATTCAGTGTTATGATGCTGTGTTATTTAAATTTAATTGTCTCTTTGGTCTGCATGAACGGTAGTTTACAATATGTGTAAAGAAGCAGTGATGGATTGAACCACATCATCTGCAAATAGTTGTATATTACAGACACATTAATCTGTATGTATGTTTTATTTTATTAATTTTGTGTTTGCTGGCTTTTTTTATTTTGTGTTATTTTAATTTAATTTTGTTATTATTTCTTGTTATTTTTTTGTTATTTTTTTTTGTTATTTTAAAGATGCTCCATATATAAATAATATTTATTATGGACATCAGTACTCACTGGGTTCAACGGTTAATCTGGTTCCACTTCCAAAGATCATCTTAGTTCCAGTTCCAGTATTCACACAACATGAAGCACCAGAACATAAACTCAGTGAACCAGACCCCATTTAGAAAAACATCATTTTTAACTTTAAGTCTTCAGTTCAGTCATGAAATAGGTTGTTATTATTAAAGATACTAACACACTATTAATAATATTAATGTATATATTTTCTGTACAGTAGAGACACTGAACAATCAAACTGCAGCATCATCCAGATAAAACTAAAACTGTTTCTTAGTTTGTGAAGTTTGGACATTCAGAGGTTTTAAATTCACTTTTATTTCTACTTTGTGTTGATTTTATGAGAATCATTTCTATCATTGTTCACTCATCAGTCCAGCTGAACACAACCTTTTATCTTCTAGCCTGGTTTTGTGTGTTTAAATATGCTCCATATATAAATAATATTAATGATCAATATCAGTACTCACTGGGTTCAACGGTTAATCTGGTTCCACTTCCAAAAATCAGCTTATCATTTCCTTGATTCACACAACATGAAGCACCAGAACATAAACTCACTGAACCAGACTCCATTTAGAAAAACATAATTTTAAACTTTAACTGAATGCATTAATGAATTAATTTCAGTCCCATAACAAAGCTGCTCGCTGATCATTTTTAAAACTTTAAATCATAATTAAAATGTAGATTATGATATTAAGAGTCCAGTTAGTGATGATGCTCCTGATTTATATTTTATAAATTGATTTATTTCTCATGATCATGATTATTAATTGTTCTGTTTTACTTCTTGTTCGTGCTGTTTACATGGGGGTACGTTCTGATTTTGGACATTTTACATATGAAAACACACATTTCACTTCTTTTTATTGAGCCTCACTAATGGATTACACACTGTCATATTTCAGTAATAAAACATTAAATATTATAAAAGGATATTTTAGGAATATGAGCTGCTCCTTTTAAAACTTATATTTAATAGTTCAGTTGCATTGTGAATAATATTTAGCAGACTAATAATAATAATAATAATAATAATATCATCAGTTACTAGAAGGTCACATGTCTTTAAAAATATTATCATTATTATTTATTATTATAATTTATAATTTATAATTATACTAATCTCAGGTTGCTCTTCAACTTTAAGTGTCAATAAGTTTAAAATAACAGAGAATTGATATACTATATTAGACTGATTACATGTATAACGATTTAAACATCATTCTATTATTAATCTACTATATTTGGATCAATAATCTCTCAGCATATTAAACATGTTTCTCTTTAGATGGATCTCTGAAGCGGCTCACTGCTCACAAAGTTTGTTGTTAAAGCCGCCTCATATAAATAATTATTATGATCTATAGAATACTATTACTCACTATTCACTATATTATTAAGATATTAATGATGTATATCAGTACTCACTGGGTTCAACGTTTAATCTTGTTCCACTTCCAAAGATCATCTTTTGATTTACTTGATTCACACAACATGAAGCACCAGAACATAAACTCACTGAACCAGACTCCATTCAGAAAAACATCATTTTAACAGTTGAGACTTCTGCTGCAATGATTATATTCCTACAATAAGACGCTATCTTTATTAAAAGCAAATGTTCATTATACATAAATGTGAATTTTGATATGTTTTCCTGATGGTGTTATTGAGATATATAGCAGATATTGATGATTTTGATTGACGCTCTTTATTATTTATTATTATATTATTATTATATATTATTTTTTCACTTTGTTCTGAAGAGTCTAACGGATCATTTCATCACTATCAGCTGTTTATTCTGATTCTGGGAGTAAAACATGTAAATTTGTTTTATAAAGACGCTCCATATAGAAATAATATTAATGATTTATATCAGTACTCACTGGGTTCAACGGTTAATCTGGTTCCACTTCCAAAGATCAGCTTTTGATTCACATTCACACAACATGAAGCACCAGAACATAAACTCACTGAACCAGACTCCATTTAAATAATTAGCATTTTAAATTATATTTTTTGTAATTACATTTCAGTCACATAACAAAGCTGCTCTTTGATCATTTTAAACCTTTAAATCATAATTAAAATGTATATTTTGATATTAAAGAGTCCAGTTAGTGATGATGCTCCTGAAGCTGATTTATTTCTCATGATTATGATTATTTATTGTTCTTCTTCCTATAATTATTATTACTGTCAATGTGTACTTTATTATTTATTATTTATTATATTTTAATTTATTCTTTAAATCTTTTTTTATATTTAATTTAACATTTTTTTATTCTTCAACCTTCTCAGTAAAACACTGTAAAGTTAGCTTTTAAAGACGCCTCGTCTAAATATTAATTATGATGTATATCAGTACTCACTGGGTTCAACGGTTAATCTGGTTCCACTTCCAAAGATCATCTTTTGACCTCCAGCATTCACACAACATGAAGCACCAGAACATAAACTCACTGAACCAGACTCCATTTAGAAAAACATCATTTTAACTTTGAGACTTCTGCTGGAATGATTATATTCTAAAATAAGATGCTATTTTTATTAGAAACAAAATGTAAATTCTGACATGTTTTACTGATGGTGATATTGAGATATATAGCAGATATTGATGATTTTGATTGACTCTTTTTATTATTTATTATTATATTATTATTATATATTATTTTCTACTTTGTTCTGAAGAGTCTAACGGATCATTTCATCACTCTCAGCTGTTTATTCTGGTTCTGGGTCTAAAACACATAAAGTTTATTTAATAAAGACGCTCAATATATAAATAATATTAATGATGTATATCAGTACTCACTGGGTTCAACGGTTAATCTGGTTCCACTTCCAAAGATCATCTTATATTGATTTGCACCTCCAGTCACACAACATGAAGCCTCATAACCCTAACTGCAGCCGAGTGACGAACTTGTTTAATTTGTTTAATGTTTTTTGTTATATAATTTGTGTTATTTATTGTTGTTATTTCATTTTTATATTTATTTTTGTTATGTTTTTCTAATTTATTTTTGTCATTTAATTTTTTGATTTAATTTTTGTGATTCAATTATAATATTTGTTTCTTATCTTACTACTTAATTTTGACCCATCATTCCCTGTCTAGATGTTATTATATGTTATTTTGTCTAGGCAGCAGGAGGGGTGGGGGGGTGAGGGGGTTGGGGTGGGAGAAAGTGTAAATGCTCTATGTGAAATGTCTGTGAATAATGTTCTTTTTCTGAAATTAAAATATTATCGTTGATTCTATTTTTTATTTGATTTAATGTGCAGCATTATGTGTAACATAGCTGATGCTTCGGTATCTTGTTGAATGTACGTTCAGTGTTTTGAACCTGAGCTGGTCGACTTCAACTTGGAGCTTTAAAACAACTTTAAAATCTGATTTTCACCACAGAATGAAAATAATTCAACTTACTGGCGTTAACGTGAAGCTTGGTGCCGCTCCCAAAGATAATCTTGTTAACATTCACACAGTCTGAAGCTTCAGTACACAAACTTCACTCACTCAGCTCTGCAGCCAACAACACGCAAACTACATGAAGTAAAACTAAAACTCTGGAAACAGACGACAAGGTTTAGAATCCAAGAATGTAAAGTTGACATTATGTGAGATGATGAAAGAGGGAACCGTTCAGATTGGTTCAGGTCAGGAAGACCCCAGATTAAAGAGACTAAACAGGCTCAGTTTAAACAGAAAACACTGACCAGTGAACTTGCAGTCAAACTGAAGGTCAGTCTAAATGTCTACACTTCCTGACATGATAACAAACTACATTCACCTTTAACTTGTTTTTATACATTAGCAATGGATTCAACAGTCAACTGTATTCCCTCACCAAAAAGTAATTTAAAAACAGTGTTTCTGCCTTTAACAATAACTACAGAGCTCACACACATGAATATCATCACATCATCTGGAAACTAACTTGTTTTTATACATTAACTAAGATACTTACTGCATTTTTGTGTCTTCCTTTTATTAGTTTCTCTTTACTTTTGATCTCCTAATAAATGAGTCTTCTGTTTAGATGTTGCATATATTCCAGTAAATGTAAATAATAATATTTATTATGATGTATATCAGTACTCACTAGGTTCAACGGTTAATCTGGTTCCATTTCCAAAGATGAGTTTATCTCTAGCTCCAGTAGTCACACAACATTTAGCACCAGGACATAAACTCAGTGAACCAGACTCCATTTAGAAAAACATAATTTTTAACTTTGAGTATTTTATGTCTTCAGTTCAGTCATAAATAGGTTGTTTGTATTAAAGATACTAACACACTATTAATAATATTAATGTGTATATTGTCTGTACAGTAGAGACACTGAACAATCAAACTGCAGCATCATCCAGATAAAACTAAAACTGTTTCTTACTTTGTGAAGTTTGGACATTTAGAGGTTTTAAATTCACTTATCGTCTACTTTTTGTTGATTTTATGAGAATCATTTCTATCATTGTTCACTCATCAGTCCAGCTGAACACAACCTTTTATCTTCTAGTCTGGTTTTGTGTGTTTAAATATGCTCCATATATAAATAATATTAATTGTATTTATAATCTATATCAGTACTCACTGGGTTCAACGGTTAATCTGGTTCCACTTCCAAAGATGATTTTAGTTGCAGATCCAGTCACACAACATGAAGCACCAGAACATAAACTCACTGAACCAGACTCCATTTAGAAAAAAATCATTTTAAATTATATTTTTGTAATTACATTTCAGTCACATAACAAAGCTGCTCGTTGATCATTTTAAACCTTTAAATCTTAATTAAAATGTAGATTATGATATTAAAGAGTCCAGTTAGTGATGATGCTCCTGAAGCTGATTTATTTCTCATGATTATGATTATTTATTGTTCTTGTTCAAATAGTTATTATTACTGTCAATGTGTACTTTATTATTTATTATTTATTATATTTTAATTAATTTTTTTAATCTTTTTTGTATTTAATTTAACTGTTTTTTGTTCTTCATCCTTTTCAGTAAAACACTGTAAAGTTAGCTTTTAAAGATGCCTTGTCTAAATATTAATTATGATCAATATCAGTACTCACTGGGTTCAACGGTTAATCTGGTTCCACTTCCAAAGATCAGTTTTTGACCTCCAGCATTCACACAACATGAAGCAGCAGAACATAAACTCACTGAACCAGACTTTTTCTGCCAAACCTATAGAAACTGGAGTATTTGAACATGTAAATGTCTTTTTAACTACCAAAAAAGAGAACATTTTCAGTGTTATGATGCTGTGTTATTTAAATGTAATTGTCTCTTCGGTCTGCATGGACAGTAGTTTACAATATGTGTAAAGAAGCAGTGATGGATTGAACCACATCATCTGCAAACAGTTGTATATTACAGACACGTTAATCTTTATATATGTTTTCTTTTATTAATTTTTGTGTTTGCTGGCTTTTTTGATTTTGTTTTACTTTTATTTAATTTTGGTATTATTTTCTGTTATATTTTTTTAATTTATTTTTGTCATTTAATTTTTTGCAGTCAAACTGAAGGTCAGTCTAAATGTCTACACTTCCTGACATGATAACAAACTACATTCACCTTTAACTTATTTTTATACATTAGCACTGGATTCAACAGTCAACTGTATTCCCTCTCCAAAAAGTCATTTTAAAACAGTGTTTCTGCCTTTAAGAGCTCACACTCAGGAATATCATCACATCATCTGCAAAAGCTGTATTTCTTATATTTAATTTGCTGTTTGTTTATTCTTTTTCTAGATTCTGATAACAAACTACATTCACCTTTAAGTTGTTTTTATGCATTAACTAAGATACTTACTACATCTGTATGTCTTCCTTTTATTAGTTTTTCTTTACTTTTGTTCTCCTAATAAATTAGTCTTCTGTTTAGATGTTGCATATATTCCAGTAAAAGTAAATAATAATATTTATTATAATGTATATCAGTACTCACTGGGTTCAACGGTTAATCTGGTTCCACTTCCAAAGATGATTTTAGCTCTAGCTCCGTCATTCACACAACATGAAGCACCAGAACATAAACTCACTGAACCAGACTCCATTCAGAAAAACATCATTTTTAACTTTGAGTATTTTATGTCTTCAGTTCAGTCATAAATAGGTTGTTTTTATTAAAGATACTAACAAACTATTAATAGTATTAATGTATATATTTTCTGTACAGTATAGACACTGAACAATCAAACTGCAGCATCATCCAGATAAAACTAAAATTGTTTCTTAGTTTGTGAAGTTTGGACATTTAGAGGTTTTAAATTCACTTATTTTCTACTTTGTGTTGATTTTATGAGAATCATTTCTATCATTGTTCACTCATCAGTCCAGATGAACACAACCTTTTATATTCTAGTCTGGTTTAGTGTGTTTAAATATGTTCCATATAAATAATATTAATGATGTATAATATGTATATCAGTACTCACTGGGTTCAACGGTTAATCTGGTTCCACTTCCAAAGATGATCTTATTTGCAGCTCCAGTATTCACACAACATGAAGCACCAGAACATAAACTCACTGAACCAGACTCCATTTAGAAAAACATAATTTTAACATCTGCGACCTTTTGTACTCACAAAATAAACTTCTGTTTGGATTTAAATGGAACTGAATTATTTTCTAATTTGTGCTTATTTTATTTTTAATTAATCATTTCCATCTCTATCAGAAGCTGCTCACTCTTCACTTTTTATCTGCTGTTGTAGTTTTCTACATATTCATGTCAAACACCGTAAAGTTTGCTGTTAAAGCCACCTCATATAAATAATATTAATGATGTATATCAGTACTCACTGGGTTCAACGGTTAATCTGGTTCCACTTCCAAAGATCAGCTTTTTATATCCAGTATTCACACAGCATGAAGCACCAGAACATAAACTCACTGAACCAGACTTCATTTAGAAAAACATCATTTTAGAGTTTGACTGAATTACATTTCAGTCCCATAACCAATTTACCTTTAAATCATAATTAAAATGCAAAACATGATTTTTAAATGTGACTGAATGGTTACATTCCAGTCATAAACAGCTGTACGTTTTACACTTAAATCATAATTAAAATGACATTTAGTGTGGAGTTAGTGGTGATGCTCTTGATCTCTACGTTATAAACTGATTATCATGATTATTGATCTGTTTATTTAGTACTTTCATTTTTATATTCACTCATCAGTCCAGATAAGGACACGTCTTTAACTCCTTTTCTTTGTTTATATTGCTGTAAAACACAGATATTGTTTGTCTCAAAGATATTATTAAGATATTTATAACCTATATCAATACTCACTGGCTTCAACAGTTAATCTGGTTCCACTTCCAAAGATCATCTTATTTCCACCTCCAGTATTCACACAACATGAAGCACCAGAACATAAACTCACTGAACCAAACTCCATTTAGAAAAACAGGAACAAATAATTACACACTTAATTATTCTGATTTGATTTTTTTTTTAAACTAAAAACAAAACAGATGTTGATGTAACAGATTTGGTCCTCTCATAGAATTATTATTATTTATTTTTGAGACTTTAGTCTGAATTATTTTTATCCAGCTTTTTCCATAAATGTTCATGATACATTTATATGATAAATCAGTTTAATATTGAGATATTAAGGCAGAGTAGAGATTCTAATGTTTGTTATTAACACGCCTTCTTCTCAGCTGACGTTTTTATGATTAATATGATTAACACGTAAAGTTTGTTTTATAAAGACGCTTCATATATAAATAATATTGAATATGTATATCAGTACTCACTGGGTTCAACGGTTAATCTGGTTCCACTTCCAAAAATCATCTTATATCCGGCATTCACACAACATGAAGCACCAGAACATAAACTCACTGAACCAGACTCCATTTAGGAAAACATCATTTTAACATCTGAGACTTCTGCTGGAATGATTATATTCCTAAAATAAGACGCTATCTTTATTAAAAACAAATGTTCATTATACATAAATGTAAATTTTTATATGTTTAAATGTTATGTTAAAACAAAAACTGTTTCACCATCAATGTACGGATGAATTATTTTCTATTTTGTGCTGATTTTATGAGCCACATATTAATATTAATTATGATGTATATCAGTACTCACTGGGTTCAATGGTTAATCTGGTTCCATTTCCAAAGATCATCTTATATTGATTTGTAGTAGTCACACAACATGAAGCACCAGAACATAAACTCACTGAACCAGACTCCATTTAAAAAAACATAATTTCAAACTGAATTAATTTAAACTATCTACATTGATTGATGTATTTCTGATTATAATATTTAAGGTTAAAATAATCAAGACAATCTTACAACCGGTTAGTTTCATTAAAGCATCTTTAAATATCTGGATCCTCTAAAGCTGCAGCATCATCCAGATAAAACAAGAACTGTTTCACCATCAATGTACGGATTAATTATTCTTTGATTTTGTGATGATTTTATGAGCCACATATTAATGATATTTATAATCCATATCAGTACTCACTGGGATCAACGGTTAATCTGGTTCCACTTCCAAAGATCATCTTATATTGATTTGCACCTCCAGTCACACAACATGAAGCCTCATAACCCTAACTGCAGCAGAGTGACGAACTTGTTTAATTTGTTTAATGCTTTTTGTTATATAATTTGTGTTATTTTATTTTTGTTATTCAATTATAATATTTTATATATCTTACAGCTTAATTTTGACCTATCATTCCCTGTCTAGATGTTATTACACATTATTTTGTCTAGGCAGCGGGGGGGGGGGAATAACGTTCTTTTTCTCAAATTAAAATATTATCGTTGATTCTAATTTTTATTTGATCTAATTTGCAGCATTATTTGTAACATATCTGTTGCTTCGGTATCTTGTTGAATGTACGTTCAGTGTTTTGAACCTGAGCTGGTCGTCTTCAACTTGGATCTTTAAAACAGATTTTCACCACAGAATGAAAATAATTCAACTTACTGGCGTTAACGTGAAGCTTGGTGCCGCTCCCAAAGATAATCTTGTTAGTATTCACACAGTCTGAAACCTCAGTACACAAACTTCACTCACTCAGCTCTGCAGCCAACAACACACAAACTAGATGAAGTAAAACTAAAACTCTGGAAACGGACGACAAGGTTTAGAATCCAAGAATGTAAAGTTGACATTATGTGAGACGATGAAAGAGGGAACTGTTCAGATTGGTTCAGGTCAGCAAGACCCCAGATTAACGAGAATAAACATGTTCAGTGTAAACAGAAAACACTGAGCAGTGACCTTGTAGTCAAACTGAAGGTCAGTCTAAATGTCTACACTTCCTGACATGATAACAAACTACATTCACCTTTAACTTATTTTTATACATTAGTACTGGATTCAACAGTCAACTGTATTCCCTCACCAAAAAGTAATTTAAAAACAGTGTTTCTTCCTTTAACAATATCTACAGAGCTCACACTCATGAATATCATCACATCATCTGCAAAAGCTGTATTTCTTATATTTAATTTGCTTGTTTTTATACATTAACTAAGATACTTACTGCATCTGTATGTTTTCCTTTTATTAGTTTTACTTTACTTTTGATCTCCTTATAAATTAGTCTTCTGTTTAGATGTTGCATATATTCCAGTAAATGTAAATAATAATATTAATGATGTATATCAGTACTCACTGGGTTCAACGGTTAATCTGGTTCCACTTCCAAAGATCATCTTATTTCCAGCATTCACACAACGTGAAGCACCAGAACATAAACTCACTGAACCAGACTCCATTTAAATAATTAGCATTTTAAATTATATTTTTTGTAATTACATTTCAGTCACATAACAAAGCCGGTCGCTGATCATTTTAAACCTTTAAATCATAATTAAAATGTAGATTATGATATTAAAGAGACCAGTTAGTGATGATGCTCCTGAAGCTGATTTATTTATAATGATTATGATTATTTATTGTTCTTGTTCTAACTGAACCAAACTTCCTTTTTAACATTGACACTATAAATAACATGTAGATTATATTATTAACAGTAGAGATATTGAGGTGTTTACTGTTGATAATCTGAATGAACAGATTAATGATTCTGATCAATACTTTCAAAATGTATTATTATTTTAATTATTAGGATTAAAAAAAATATATCAGCCATTTAGTCTCATAAAAAACAGAAACTGTTTTTAGTTTGTGAAAAGTTTACATTTTGGAGAGTTTAACACCTGAAAACAGAGATGTAGTCAATTATTTTCTACTTCTACTTTCGACTGATGCTGCTTCTGTTTCATTAAGAGATTAACACTTCTTGTTTTTGGTATTTTTTGTAGTATATGTTTTAATTTTATCTGGACGTAGTGTATTTGAGCAGACTGATGGATTTATGAGATGCATTTCTGCAATTAGCTGAAATGTACAACATCATAAAGTTGGATTTATTTTAACAGTAAAATTGTCCATTTATACATGTTAAAATGTATCAGCCTATTTTGTCTGTGATTCCTCCTATAATTATTATTACTGTCAATGTGTACTTTATTATTTATTATATTTTAATTTATTTAAAAAAAATAAAAAATTAATTTAACTGTTTTTTATTCTTTATCCTTTTCAGTAAAACACTGTAAAGTTAGCTTTTAAAGACGCCTCGTCTAAATATTAATTATAATCTATATCAGTACTCACTGGGTTCAACGGTTAATCTGGTTCCACTTCCAAAGATCATCTTTTGACCTTGATTCACACAACATGAAGCACCAGATCATAAACTCACTGAACCAGACTCCATTTAGAAAACTGAGAAGTGATTTGATTGTTAAACAGCTCGTTTCTAAACATTAAATCAAACCTCGTTGTTCTCATATAATCATCGTTTTTACATTTGAGACTTTTTGTCTGAATGATGTTGTTTCAATTACAACAATAAAATGCTATTTTAATAAAAATCTGTTATAAATTAAATGCAAATGTTGACATTAACTTTACAGTAGAGAAACTGAATGAGCCTGTTAAACACTGTGAAATGTCCTTTTAAAGATGCTTCATATATAAATAATATTTATAATGTATATCAGTACTCACTGGGTTCAACGGTTAATCTGGTTCCACTTCCAAAGATCATCTTTTGATTCGCATTCACACAACATGAAGCACCAGAACATAAACTCACTGAACCAGACTCCATTTAGAAAAACATCATTTTAACATCTGGGACCTTTTGAACTCGTAAAATAAACTTCTGTTTGGATTTAAAAGAAGTGACTGATATAAATACTGAATAAAGTGTGTTAGTGTTCATGCTCTTGATTAATATATTGATGATTATGATCAAGACTTTCAACAAATTCAACTCATAAAAACATCTTTAAATCTTTGTTTTCTTTGTGATTAAAACATTGTTGGTGTTTCCTGCCGTCAGGTTCTCACCTCAGAATGAACACAACTGAACTTACTGTCATTAACATGAAGTTTAGTGCCGCTGCCGAACATCATCTTATCATTTCCAACATTCACACAACATGAAGCACCAGAACATAAACTCACTGAACCAGACTCCATTTAGAAAAACATAATTTTTAACTTTGAGTCTTTTATGTCTTCAGTTCAGTCATAAATAGGTTGTTTTCATTAAAGATACTAGCACACGATTAATGTATATCATATATAAGTATATGCAACCATTATGCATACTACAAAAAATAGCAATCAGGATAGTAAATAATGTGGGATATAGGGAACACACGAACACATTGTTTTTAAAGTCACATGCATTGAAATTTATGGATTTGGTCAAATTTAAAACCTCAATAATTATGTTTAAAGCAAGACATAATTCACCTCCGGGCAATTTTCAAAAAATGTTTTGTGAAAGGGAGGGGTGTTATAATTTAAGAGGAAAATTTAATTTTAAAAAGCATTGTGTTCGTACAACAAAGAAGAGTATGTGTATTTCAGTCTGTGGGGTGGATTTGTGGAATGGGTTAGGTGATAGGTTGAAGGGGAGCACGAATATAAATCAATTTAAAAAGCTATGCAAGAAAGATATGGTTGGGAGATATATGGTTGAGGAAGAGTTGTGTTAAGGGTTGGTTATATACTTTTTAACTCCGGATGGATTTGTGGGTTGTAAATAAACTTGGGATGCTGTTCATATATTCAACTTGGGATGTAAATAAATCTGGGATAGTTTTTATATTATATTATATTATCATTCTATGATATATGAGTTAATATAGGAGAAGTGAGAAAGGTGTAGGGAAATATAAGTTTTTCTTCTACCTACTCCTTTTCGGACACTATAACTCTTGTTTTGTTTGTTATTATTTTGTATCTGTTTTATTTATTTTATGTTTGAAATAAAGTCTTTCATTCATTCATTCATTCATAATGATGATGATGATATAATGATATATAATATGTAAATTTGAATATTTACTGTACAGTAGTTATTATTACGATTAGTTTCATAAAAGCATCTTTAAATCACCAGACAAACAAAAAACTGTATCTTAGATTGATAGACGCCTCGTGTAAATATTAATTATGATCTATATCAGTACTCACTGGGTTCAACGGTTAATCTGGTTCCACTTCCAAAGAGCATCTTAAATCCAGTATTCACACAACATGAAGTACCAGAACATAAACTCACTGAACCAGACTCCATTTAGAAAAACATAATTTTAACATCTGGGACCTAATAATGTGATGTATTTGATTATTATGATAAAGATTGTACTATTTTCTACTTTGAACTGAATCAAACTTCATTTAGAAAAAACGGACAAAATAATTACATATGTAATTATTCGGATTTGATTTAAACAAAAACAAAAAAATGTTAAGAGAAAAATAATTATTATTATTTACTTTGAGACTTTTGTGAATGATTGAATGATTTTTATCCAGCTTTTTTCATAAATGTTCATGATACATTTATATGATAAATCAGTTTAATATTGAGATATTTAAGGCAGAGAGTGGAGATTCTAATGTTTGTTATTAACACGCCTACTTCTCAGTTGACGTATTTATGATTAATATGATCAACACTAGTTTGTTTTTAAAGACGCTTCATATATAAATAATATTAATGATGTATATCAGTACTCACTGGGTTCAACGGTTAATCTGGTTCCACTTCCAAAGATCAGTTTAGTTTGACTTCCAGTATTCACACAACATGAAGCACCAGAACATAAACTCACTGAACCAGACTTCATTTAGAAAAACATCATTTTAACATCTGGGACCTAATAATGTGATGTATTTGATAAAGATTGTATTATTTTTTACTCCATCTCTGTCAGCTGTTCACTCATCAGTCAGTCCAGATAATGACACCTTTTTAAGGTTTTTTTATCGGCTATTCTGGTTTTGTTTGTATTCCTGTAAAACACTGTAAAATTACTTTTTACCGATGCTCCATATATAAATAATATTAAATTATTAAATATGTATATCAGTACTCACTGGGTTCAACGGTTAATCTGGTTCCACTTCCAAAGATCATCTTATTAGTTCCAGTATTCACACAACATGAAGCACCAGAACATAAACTCACTGAACCAGACTCCATTTAGAAAAACATCATTTTAAACTTTAACTGAATGCATTAATGAATTACATTTCAGTCACATAACAAAGCTGCTCGTTGATCACTTTAAACCTTTAAATCATAATTAAAATGTAGATTATGATATTAAAGAGTCCCGTTAGTGATGATGCTCCTGAAGCTGATTTATTTCTGATGATTATGATTATTTATTGTTCTTGTTCCTATAATTATTATTACTGTCAATGTGTACTTCATTATTTATAATTTATTTTATTTTAATTTATTTATTTTTTGTATTTAATTTAACTGTTTTTTATTCTTCATCCTTTTCAGTAAAACACTGTAAAGTTAGCTTTTAAAGACGCCTCGTCTAAATATTAATTATGATCAATATCAGTACTCACTGGGTTCAACGGTTAATCTGGTTCCACTTCCAAAGATCATCTTGTATTGACCTCCAGTATTCACACAACATGAAGCACCACAACATAAACTCAGAGTGACTAAATGAACCAGACTCCATTTAAATAATTAGCATTTTAAATTATATTTTTCTTGTAATTACATTTCAGTCACATAACAAAGCTGCTCGCTGATCATTTTAAACCTTTAAATCATAATTAAAATGTGGATTATGATATTAAAGAGTCCAGTTAATGATGATGCTCCTGAAGCTGATTTATTTATCATGATTAGGATTATTTATTGTTCTTGTTCTAACTGAACCAAACTTCCTTTTTAACAATTACACTATAAATAACATGTAGATTATATTATTAACATTAGAGATATTAAGGTGTTTTACTGTTGATGATCTGAATGAACAGATTAATGATTCTGATCAATACTATCTCAGTTTATTATTATTTTAATTATTAAAGCAGTGTTATTTTAACACCTGAAAGCAGAGATATAGTGAATCATTTTCTACTTTGTGCCACATTAACACTGATTATGATCAATATCAGTACTACACTCATCAGTCCAGCTGAACATAACCTTTTATCTTCTAGCCTGGTTTTGTGTGTTTAAATATGCTCCATATAAATAATATTAATGATTTATAATATTTATATCAGTACTCACTGGGTTCAACGGTTAATCTGGTTCCACTTCCAAAGATCATCTTTTGACCTCCAGTATTCACACAACATGAAGCACCAGAACATAAACTCACTGAACCAGACTCCATTTAGAAAAACATCATTTTAACATCTGAGACTTCTGCTGGAATGATTATATTCCTACAATAAGACGCTATCTTTATTCAAAACAAATGTTCATTATACATAAATGTAACTTTTGATATGTTTACTGATGGTGATATTGAGATATAGAGCAGATATTGATGATTCTGATTAATACTTTCTCAGTATTTTGAATTATTTTCTACTTTGTTCTGGAGAGTCTAACGGATCATTTCATCACTATCAGCTGTTTATCCTGGTTCTGGGTGTAAAACACGTAAAGTTTGTTTTTAAAGATGCTCCATATATAAATAATATTAATGATGTATATCAGTACTCACTGGGCTCAACGGTTAATCTGGTTCCACTTCCAAAGATCATCTTTCCACCTCCAGTATTCACACAACATGAAGCACCAGAACATAAACTCACTGAACCAGACTTTTACTGCCAAACCTATAGAAACTGGAGTATTTGAACATGTAAATGTATTTTTAACTACCATAAAAGAGAACATGTTCAGTGTTATGATGCTGTGTTATTTAAATTGAATTGTCTCTTTGGTCTGCATGAACAGTAGTTTACAATATGTGTAAAGAAGCAGTGATGGATTGAACCACATCATCTGCAAACAGTTGCATATTACAGAAACGTTAATCTGTATGTATGTTTTCTTTTATTAATTTTATGTTTGCTGGCTTTTTTGATGGGAGAAAGTGTAAATGCACTATGTGAAATGTCTGTGAATAATGTTCTTTTTCTCAAATTAAAATATTATCGTAGATTCTAATTTTTATTTGATCTAATTTGCAGTATTATTTGTAACATATCTGTTGCTTCGGTATCATGTTGAATGTACGTTCAGTGTTTTGAACCTGAGCTGGTCGACTTCAACTTGGAGCTTTAAAACAACTTTAAAGTCAGATTTTCACCACAGAATGAAAATAATTCAACTTACTGGCATTAACGTGAAGTTTGGTGCCGCTCCCAAAGATAATCTTGTTAGCATTCACACAGTCTGAAGCCTCAGTACACAAACTTCACTCACTCAGCTATGCAGCCAACAACACACAAACTACATGAAGTAAAACTAAAAGTCTGGAAACGGACGACAAGTTTTAGAATCCAAGAATGTAAAGTTGACATTATGTGAGACGATGATAGAGGGAACCGTTCAAATTGGTTCAGGTCAGCAAGACCCCAGATTAAAGACATTAAACAGGTTCAGTTTAAACAGAAAACACTGACCAGTGACCTCGCAGTCAAACTGAAGGTCAGTCTAAATGTCTACACTTCCTAACATGATAACAAACTACATTTACCTTTAACTTGTTTTTATACATTAGCACTGGATTCAACAGTCAACTGTATTCCCTCACCAAAAAGTCATTTTAAAACAGTGTTTCTGCCTTTAACAATAACTACAGAGCTCACACTCTTGAATATCATCACATCGTCTGCAAACTAACTTGTTTTTATACATTAACTAAGATACTTACTGCATCTGTATGTCTTCCTTTTATTAGTTTTTCTTTACTTTTGATCTCCTAATAAATGAGTCTTCTGTTTAGATGTTGAATATGTTCCAGTAAATGTAAATAATAATATTTATTATAATGTATCTGAGTACTCACTGGGTTCAACGGTTAATCTGGTTCCTCTTCCAAAGATCAGCTTATATTGACTCGTTGTAGTCACACAACATGAAGCACCAGAACATAAACTCACTGAACCAGACTCCATTTAGGAAAAATATCATTTTAACATCTGGAACCTAATAATGTGATGTATTTGATTATTATGATAAAGATTGTATTATTTTTTTACTCCATCTCTGTCAGCTGTTCACTCATCAGTCAGTCCAGATAATGATTGTGATGATAATTTTTATCGGCTA
Source organism: Sebastes umbrosus (assembly GCF_015220745.1). Taxonomy (NCBI): domain Eukaryota; kingdom Metazoa; phylum Chordata; class Actinopteri; order Perciformes; family Sebastidae; genus Sebastes; species Sebastes umbrosus. The sequence continues at coordinate 33,827,625 of NC_051280.1, read as the reverse complement.
TTCTGGTTTAGTTTGTATTCCAGTAAAACATGTAAAGTTTGTTTTTAAAGATGCTCCATATATTAATAATATTACATTATTAAATATGTATATCAGTACTCACTGGGTTCAATGGTTAATCTGGTTCCACTTCCAAAGATCAACTTTCTTTTATTCGCAGTAGTCACACAACATGAAGCACCAGAACATAAACTCAGAGTGACTAATTGAACCAGACTTCATTTAGAAAATTAGCATTTTAAATTATATTTTTCGTAATTATATTTCAGTCACATAACAAAGCTGCTCGCTGATCATTTTAAACCTTTAAATCATAATTAAAATGTAGATTATGATATTAAAGAGTCCAGTTAGTGATGATGCTCCTGAAGCTGATTGATTTCTTATAATTATGATTATTTATTGTTCTTGTTCTAACTGAACCAAATTTCCTTTTTAACATTTACACTATAAATAACATGTAGATTATATTATTAACAGTAGAGATATTGAGGTGTTTTACTGTTGATGATCTGAATGAACAGATTCACGATTCTGATCAATACTTTCAAAATTTATTATTATTTTAATTATTAGGATTAAGAAAAATATTACAGCCATTTAGTCTCATAAAAAAAAACCAGTGTTTTTAGTTTGTGAAAAGTTTACATTTTGGAGAGTTTAACACTTGATAACAGAGATATAGTCAATTATTTTCTACTTTGTGCCACATTAACACTGATTATGATCAATATCAGTACTCACTGGGTTTAACGGTTAATCTGGTTCCACTTCCAAATATCATCTTATTTCCACCTCCAGTATTCACACAACATGAAGCACCAGAACATAAACTCACTGAACCAAACTTCATTTAGAAAAACAGAAAAAAATAATTTCAAACTTAATTATTTGTATTTGAATTTTAAAAAAACAAAACAGATGTTGATGTAACAGATTTGGTCCTCTCATAGAATTATTATTATTTACTTTTGAGACTTTAGTCTGAATGATTTTTATCCAGCTTTTTTCATAAATGTTCATGATACATTAATATGATAAATCAGTTTAATATTGAGATATTAAGGCAGAGTAGAGATTCTAATGTTTGATATTAACACGCCTACTTCTCAGCTGACGTATTTATGATTAATATGATCAACACTAGTTTGTTTATGAAGACGCTTCATATATAAATAATATTAATGATCAATATCAGTACTCACTGGGTTCAACGGTTAATCTGGTTCCACTTCCAAAGATCATCTTTTGTTGATTTACACAACATGAAGCACCAGAACATAAACTCACTGAACCAGACTTAATTTAGAAAAACGTTATTTCAAACTGAATTAATTTAAACTACCTACATTTATTGATGTATTTATGATTGTAATATTTAAGATTAAAATAATCAAGACAATCTTACAACTGGTTAGTTTCTTTAAAGCATCTTTAAATATCTGGATCCTCTAAAGCTGCAGCATCATCCAGATAAAACAAGAACTGTTTCACCATCAATGTACGGATGATTTATTTTCTATTTTGTGATGATTTTATGAGCCACATATTAATGATATTTATGATGTATATCAGTACTCACTGGGATCAACGGTTAATCTGGTTCCACTTCCAAAGATCATCTTAGTTACACCTCCAGCATTCACACAACATGAAGCACCAGAACATAAACTCACTGAACCAGACTCCATTTAGAAAAACATCATTTTAACATCTGAGACTTTTGCTGGAATGATTATATTCCTAAAATAAGACGCTATCTTTATTAAAAACAAATGTTCATTATACATAAATGTAAATTTTGATATGTTTTACTGATGGTGATATTGAGATATATAGTAGTATTATTTTCTACTTAGTGCTGATTTAATGAGCCTGTTCACTCATCAATCAGCCCAGATAACTACACGCTTTTATCTCTCTTTGATTTTTTGAATCCAGGCTGCTACTCTGGTTTTGTTTATATTGCTGTAAAACACAGATATTGGTTGTCTCAAAGACATTATTAAGATATTTATAATCTATATCAGTACTCACTGGGTTCAACGGTTAATCTGGTTCCACTTCCAAAGATCATCTTAGTTCCAGCTCCATTCACACAACATGAAGCACCAGAACATAAACTCACTGAACCAGACTCCATTTAGAAAAACATAATTTTTAACTTTGAGACTTCTGATGGAATGATTATATTCCTAAAATAAGACGCTATCTTTATTAGAAACAAATGTCCATTATACATAAATGTAAATTTTGATATGTTTAAATTTTATGTTAAAAAAAAAACTGTTTCACCAACAATGTGCGGCTGAATTATTTTCTATTTTGTGCTTATTTTATGAGCCACATATTAATAATATTAATGATGTATGTCAGTACTCACTGGGTTCAACGGTTAATCTGGTTCCACTTCCAAAGATCATCTTTTGTTGATTTACACAACATGAAGCACCAGAACATAAACTCACTGAACCAGACTTTTACTGCCAAACCTATAGAAATTGGAGTATTTGAACATGTAAATGTCTTTTTAACTACCAAAAAAGAGAACATGTTCAGTGTTATGATGCTGTGTTATTTAAATTGAATAGTCTCTTTGGTCTGCATGAACGGTAGTTTACAATATGTGTAAAGAAGCAGTGATGGATTGAACCACATCATCTGCAAACAGTTGTATATTACAGACACGTTAATCTGTGTATATGTTTTCTTTTATTAATTTTTTTGTTTGCTGGCTTTTTTGATTTTGTTTTACTTTTATTTAATTTTGGTATTATTTTTTGTTATATTTTTTTAATTTATTTTTGTCATTTAATTTTTTTCTAGTCAAACTGGAGGTCAGTCTAAATGTTTACACATCCTGACATGATAACAAACTACATTCACCTTTAACTTGTTTTTATACATTAACTAAAATACTTACTGCATCTGTATGTCTTCCTTTTATTAGTTTTCCTTTACTTTTGATCTCCTAATAAATGAGTCTTCTGTTTAGTTGTTGCATATATTCCAGTAAATGTAAATAATAATATTTATTATAATGTGTATCAGTACTCACTGGGTTCAACGGTTAATCTGGTTCCACTTCCAAAGATGAGTTTAGCTCTAGCTCCGTCATTCACACAACATGAAGCACCAGAACATAAATTCACTGAACCAGACTCCATTTAGAAAAACATCATTTTAACTTTGAGACTTCTGCTGGAATGATTATATTCTAAAATAAGACGCTATTTTTATTAGAAACAAAATGTAAATTCTGATATGTTTTACTGATGGCGATATTGAGATATAGAGCAGATATTGATGATTTTGATTGACGCTCTTTATTATTTATTATTATATTATTATTATATATTATTTTCTACTTTGTTCTGAAGAGTCTAACGGATCATTTCATTGCTATCAGCTGTTTATTCTGGTTCTGGGTGTAAAACACGTAAAGTTTGTTTTATAAAGACGCTCAATATATAAATAATATTAATGATGTATATCAGTACTCACTGGGTTCAACGGTTAATCTGGTTCCACTTCCAAAGATCAGCTTAAATTGATTTGCACCTCCAGTCACACAACATGAAGCCTCGTAACTCTAACTGCAGCAGAGTGACGAACTTGTTTAATTTGTTTAATGTTTTTTGTTCTATAATTTGTGTTATTTATTGTTGTTATTTAATTTTTATATTTATTTTTGTGATTTAATTATAATATTTTTTCTTATCTTACTACTTAATTTTGACCCATCATTCCCTGTCTAGATGTTATTATACGTTATTTTGTCTAGGCAGCGGGGGAAGGTTTGGGGTGGGAGAAAGTGTAAATGCTCTATGTGAAATATCTGTGAATAATGTTCTTTTTCTCAAATTAAAATATTATCGTTGATTCTATTTTTTATTTGATTTAATTTGCAGCATTATTTGTAACATATTTGATGCTTCGGTATCTTGTTGAATGTACGTTCAGTGTTTTGAACCTGAGCTGGTCGACTTCAACTTGGAGCTTTAAAACAACTTTAAAATCTGATTTTCACCACAGAATGAAAATAATTCAACTTACTGGCATTAACGTGAAGCTTGGTGCCGCTCCCAAAGATAATCTTGTTAGTATTCACACAGTCTGAAGCCTCAGTACACAAACTTCACTCACTCAGCTCTGCAGCCAACAACACGCAAACCACATGAAGTAAAACTAAAACTCTGGAAACGGACGACAAGGTTTAGAATCCAAGAATGTAAAGTTGACATTATGTGAGACGATGATAGAGGGAACCGTTCAGATTGGTTCAGGTCAGGAAGACCCCAGATTAAAGAGACTAAACAGGTTCAGTTTAAACAGAAAACACTGACCAGTGACCTTGCAGTCAAACTGAAGGTCAGTCTAAATGTCTACACTTCCTGACATGATAACAAACTACATTTACCTTTAACTTGTTTTTATACATTAGCACTGGATTCAACAGTCAACTGTATTCCCTCACCAAAAAGTAATTTAAAAACAGTGTTTCTGCCTTTAACAATAACTACAGAGCTCACACTCATGAATATCATCACATCGTCTGCAAACTAACTTGTTTTTATACATTAACTAAGATACTTACTGCATCTGTATGTCTTCCTTTTATTAGTTTTTCTTTACTTTTGATCTCCTAATAAATGAGTCTTCTGTTTAGATGTTATATATATTCCAGTAAATGTAAATAATAATATTTATTATGATGTATATCAGTACTCACTGGGTTCAACGGTTAATCTGGTTCCACTTCCAAAGATGATCTTATTTCCAATAGTCACACAACATGAAGCATCAGAACATAAACTCACTGAACCAGACTCCATTTAGAAAAACATCATTTTTAACTTTGAGACTTCTGCTGGAATGATTATATTCCTAAAATAAGACGCTATCTTTATTAAAAACAAATGTTCATTATACATAAATGTAAATTTTGATATGTTTTACTGCTGGTGATATTGAGATATAGAGCAGATATCGATGATTCTGATTAATACTTTCTCAGTATGTTGAATTATGTTCTACTTTGTTCTGAAGAGTCTAACGGATCATTTCAGCACTATCAGCTGTTTATTCTGGTTCTGGGTGTAAAACACGTAAAGTTTGTTTTTAAAGATGCTCCATATATAAATAATATTAATGATGTATATCAGTACTCACTGGGTTCAACGGTTAATCTGGTTCCACTTCCAAAGATCATCTTTTGTTGATTCGTATTCACACAACATGAAGCACCAGAACATAAACTCACTGAACCAGACTCCATTTAGAAAATGATCATTTTAACATTTGAGACTTCTGCTGAAATGATTATATTCCTAAAATAAGATGCTATCTTTATTAAAAACAAATTTTCATTTTACATAAATGTAAATTTTGATATGTTTAAATGTTATGTTAAAACAAAAACTGTTTTACCATCAATGTACGGATGAATTATTTTCTATTTTGTGATGATTTTATGAGCCACATATTAATGATATTTCTAATCTATATCAGTACTCACTGGGTTCAACGGTTAATCTGGTTCCACTTCCAAAGATCATCTTATATCCACCTCCTTGATTCACACAACATGAAGCACCAGAACATAAACTCACTGAACCAGACTCCATTTAGAAAAACATATTTTTTACATCTAATCAACTCAATAACCTGCTATTCCAAAAGGGAAAATATTATGTTAAAGTGAACTCGCTACCAATAGCGTGTCAGAACTGTGATCAACATTAACTCAGCATTTTTTATGAAATAGTATCTTCACTGTCATATTGGAAAAGTAAAGAATGAGTGTTTGGTAATCAGTGCATGTGGAATCATTTCTGTTTTAACAGGATATAAGTCGTATGTGTTTAATTAGCAAGTATTTAAAGTTTTTTGTTGTATTTAGTTCATTTAATTTACTGCCAAACCTATAGAAACTGGAGTATTTGAATATGTAAATGTCTTTTTAACTACCAAAAAAGAGAACATTTTCAGTGTTATGATGCTGTGTTATTTAAATGTAATTGTCTCTTTGGTCTGCATGAACGGTAGTTTACAATATGTGTAAAGAAGCAGTGATGGATTGAACCACATCATCTGCAAACAGTTGTATATTACAGACAAGTTAATCTTTATGTATGTTTTCTTTTATTAATTTTTGTGTTTGCTGGCTTTTTTGATTTTGTTTTACTTTTATTTAATTTTGGTATTATTTTTTGTTATATTTTTTAATTTATTTTTGTCATTTAATTTTTTGCAGTCAATCTGAAGGTCAGTCTAAATGTCTACACATCCTGACATGATAACAAACTACATTCACCTTTAACTTGTTTTTATGCATTAACTAAGATACTTACTGCATCTGTATGTCTTCCTTTTATTAGTTTTTCTTTACTTTTGATCTCCTAATAAATTAGTCTTCTGTTTAGGTGTTGCATATATTCCAGTAAATGTAAATAATAATATTTATTATAATGTATATCAGTACTCACTGGGTTCAACGGTTAATCTGGTTCCACTTCCAAAGATCATCTTATCATTTCCTTGATTCACACAACATGAAGCACCAGAACATAAACTCACTGAACCAGACTCCATTTAGAAAAACAGCATTTTAACTTTGAGACTTCTGCTAGAATGATTATATTCCTAAAATAAGACGCTATCTTTATTAGAAACAAAATGTAAATTTTTATGTGTTTTACTGATGGTGATATTGAGATACATAGCAGATATTGATGATTTTGATTGACGCTCTTTATTATTTATTATTATATTATTATTGTATATTATTTTCCACTTCGTTCTGAAGAGTCTAACGGATCATTTCATCACTATCAGCTGTTTATTCTGGTTCTGGGTGTAAAACACATAAAGTTTGTTTTATAAAGACGCTTCATATATAAATAATAATTATAATGTATATCAGTACTCACTGGGTTCAACGGTTAATCTGGTTCCTCTTCCAAAGATCATTTTATATCCAGTATTCACACAACATGAAGCACCAGAACATAAACCCACTGAACCAGACTCCATTTAGAAAAACAGCATTTTAACTTTGAGACTTCTGCTAGAATGATTATATTCCTAAAATAAGACGCTATCTTTATTAGAAACAAAATGTAAATTTGTCCGTGTTTTACTGATGGTGATATTGAGATATATAGCAGATATTGATGATTTTGATTGACGCTCTTTATTATTTATTATTATATTATTATTGTATATTATTTTCCACTTCGTTCTGAAGAGTCTAACGGATCATTTCATCACTATCAGCTGTTTATTCTGGTTCTGGGTGTAAAACACGTAAAGTTTGTTTTATAAAGACGCTTCATATATAAATAATAATTATAATGTGTATCAGTACTCACTGGGTTCAACGGTTAATCTGGTTCCTCTTCCAAAGATCATCTTATATCCAGTATTCACACAACATGAAGCACCAGAACATAAACTCACTAAACCAGACTCCATTTAGAAAAAAAAAATGTTACATCTGGGACTTAATAATGTGATGTATTTGATTATTATGATAAAGATTGTATTATTTTCTACTTTGAACTGAACCAAACTTCATTTTAGAAAAACAGGAAAAAATAACTTCAAACTTAATTATTTGGATTTGATTTTTAAAGAAACAAAACAGATGTTGATGTAACATAATTATTGTTTTTTACTTTTGAGACTTTAGTCTGAATGATTTTTATCCAGCTTTTTCCATAAATGTTCATGATACATTTATATGATAAATCAGTTTAATATTGAGATATTTAAGGCAGAGTAGAGATTCTAATGTTTGTTATTAACACGCCTACTTCTCAGCTGACGTATTTATGATTAATATGATCAACACTAGTTTGTTTTTAAAGATGCTCCATATATAAATAATATGAATAATGTATATCAGTACTCACTGGGTTCAACGGTTAATCTGGTTCCACTTCCAAAGATCATCTTATATTGACCTCCGGCATTCACACAACATGAAGCACCAGAACATAAACTCACTGAACCAGACTCCATTTAGAAAAACATAATTTTAGACTTTAACTGAATGCATTAATGAATTACATTTCAGTCACATAACAAAGCTGCTCGCTGATCATTTTAAACCTTTAAATCATAATTAAAATGTAGATTATGATATTAAAGAGTCCAGTTAGTGATGATGCTCCTGAAGCTGATTTATTTATCATGATTATGATTATTTATTGTTCTTGTTCCTATAATTATTATTACTGTCAATGTGTACTTCATTATTTATTATTTATTATTTTTTAATTTATTTTTTTAATATTTTTTTGTATTTAATTTAACTGTTTTTTGTTCTTCATCCTTTTCAGTAAAACATTGTAAAGTTTGCTTTTAAAGACGCCTTGTCTAAATATTAATTATGATCAATATCAGTACTCACTGGGTTCAACGGTTAATCTGGTTCCACTTCCAAAGATCATCTTAGTTCCAGTATTCACACAACATGAAGCACCAGAACATAAACTCACTGAACCAGACTTTTACTGCCAAACCTATAGAAACTGGAGTATTTGAACATGTAAATGTCTTTTTAACTACCAAAAAAGAGAACATGTTCAGAGTTATGATGCTGTGTTATTTAAATGTAATTGTCTCTTTGGTCTACATGAACGGTAGTTTACAATATGTGTAAAGAAGCAGTGATGGATTGAACCACATCATCTGCAAACAGTTGTAAATTACAGACAAGTTAATCTTTATGTATGTTTTCTTTTATTAATTTTTGTGTTTGCTGGCTTTTTTGATTTTGTTTTACTTTTATTTAATTTTGGTATTATTTTTTGTTATATTTTTTTAATTTATTTTTGTCATTTAATTTTTTGCAGTCAAACTGAAGGTCAGTCTAAATGTCTACACTTCCTGACATGATAACAAACTACATTCACCTTTAACTTATTTTTATACATTAGCACTGGATTCAACAGTCAACTATATTCCCTCTCCAAAAAGTAATTTAAAAACAGTGTTTCTGCCTTTAAGAGCTCACACTCAGGAATATCATCACATCATCTGCAAAAGCTGTATTTCTTATATTTAATTTGCTGTTTGTTTATTCTTTTTCTAGATTCTGATAACAAACTACATTCACCTTTAACTTGTTTTTATGCATTAACTAAGATACTTACTGCATCTGTATGTTTTCCTTTTATTAGTTTTTCTTTACTTTTGTTCTCCTAATAAATTAGTCTTCTGTTTAGATGTTGCATATATTCCAGTAAATGTAAATAATAATATTAATGATGTATATCAGTACTCACTGGGTTCAACGGTTAATCTGGTTCCACTGCCAAAGATCATCTTATTTTGATTTGCACCTCCAATAGTCACACAACATGAAGCACCAGAACATAAACTCACTGAACCAGACTCCATTTAGAAAAACATAATTTTAACATTTGAGTCTTTTATGTCTTCAGTTCAGTCCTAAAATAGGTTGTTTGTATTAAAGATACTAACACACTATTAATAATATTAATGTATATATTTTCTGTACAGTAGAGACACTGAACAACCAAACTGCAGCATCATCCAGATAAAACTAAAACTGTTTCTTAGTTTGTGAAGTTTGAACATTTAGAGGTTTTAAATTCACTTATTTTCAACTTTGTGTTGATTTGATGAGAATCATTTCTATCATTGTTCACTCATCAGTCCAGCTGAACATAACCTTTTATCTTCTAGTCTGGTTTTGTGTGTTTAAATATGCTCCATATAAATAATATTAATGATTTATAATATTTATATCAGTACTCACTGGGTTCAACGGTTAATCTGGTTCCACTTCCAAAGATCATCTTTTGACCTCCAGTATTCATACAACATGAAGCACCAGAACACAAACTCACTGAACCAGACTCCATTTAGAAAAACATCATTTTAACATCTGAGACTTCTGCTGGAATGATTATATTCCTACAATAAGACGCTATCTTTATTCAAAACAAATGTTCATTATACATAAATGTAACTTTTGATATGTTTACTGATGGTGATATTGAGATATAGAGCAGATATTGATGATTCTGATTAATACTTTCTCAGTATTTTGAATTATTTTCTACTTTGTTCTGAAGAGTCTAACGGATCATTTCATCACTATCAGCTGTTTATTCTGGTTCTGGGTGTAAAACACGTAAAGTTTTTTTTTAAAGACGCTCCATATATAAATAATAATTATGATGTATATCAGTACTCACTGGGTTCAACGGTTAATCTGGTTCCACTTCCAAAGATTATCTTTTGAATTCCTTGATTCACACAACATGAAGCACCAGAACATAAACTCACTGAACCAGACTCCATTTAGGAAAACGTTATTTCAAACTGAATTAATTTAAACTATCTACATTTATTGATGTATTTATGATTATAATATTTAAGATTAAAATAATCAAGACAATCTTACAACTTGTTAGTTTCTTTAAAGCATTTTTAAATATCTGGATACTCTAAAGCTGCAGCATCATCCAGATAAAACAAGAACTGTTTCACCATCAATGTACGGATTAATTATTTTCTATTTTGTGATGATTTTATGAGCCACATTTTAATGATATTTATAATCTATATCAGTACTCACTGGGTTCAACGGTTAATCTGGTTCCACTTCCAAAGATCATCTTTTGATTTCCTTGAGTCACACAACATGAAGCACCAGAACATAAACTCACTGAACCAGACTGAAGATGTGAATGGGTGATGAAGATTATACTCACTGGATTCAACAGTCAACTTTGTTCCTTCACCAAAAAGTAATTTTCTGTTTGCTGTCCCAGTCTCACAGTGTTTCTGCCTTTAACAATAACTACAGAGCTCACAATCATGAATATCATCACATCGTCTGCAAAAGGCTGTATTTCTTATATTTAATTTGCTGTTTGTTTATTATAGAGTTTATATTTTCTAATGAAGATGAAGCATTATTCTTTAATGTCCCAAATATTATATTTTCCCCTATAAGAACCATTCTTTAAAACGGAAATATTTGAGTTATAGCATATCATCACTGTTAGGGAAAAACGTCCAATTTTGGTGATTTTTCCTTGTTGTTAGATAAGTTGAATGATGACCTGCTCCCCCATAGGTTGAGACCCGTTTACTACTTATATTTACACTAATATTATATAACATAAAAAATTTAAATTATGCTCTTTTTTTGCCAAAGTATTATTAGTAAGTTATTTTGAGGTACTCACTGGGTTCAACGGTTAATCTGGTTCCACTTCCAAAGATCATCTTTTGTTGATTCACACAACATGAAGCACCAGAACATAAACTCACTGAACCAGACTCCATTTAGAAAAACATAATTTTAACATCTGGGACCTAATAATGTGATGTATTTGATTATTATGATAAAGATTGTATTATTTTCTACTTAGTGCTGATTTAATGAGCCTGTTCACTCATCAATCAGTCCAGATAACTACACGTTTTTATCTCTCTTTGATTTTTTAATCCAGGCTGCTACTCTGGTTTTGTTTATATTGCTGTAAAACACAGATATTTTTTCTCTCAAAGATATTATTAAGATATTTATAATCAATATCAGTACTCACTGGGTTCAACGGTTAATCTGGTTCCACTTCCAAAGAACATCTTTTGATTCGCATTCACGCAACATGAAGCACCAGAACATAAACTCACTGAACCAGACTCCATTTAGAAAAAACATCATTTTAACATCTGGGAACTTTTGAACTCGCAAAATAAACTTCTGTTTGGATTTAAAAGAAGTGACTGATAGAACTACTGAATAAAGTGTTTTTGTGTTCATGCTCTTGATTAATATATTGATGATTATGATCAAGACTTTCAACAAATTTTTGTTTTCTTTGTTATTAAAACATTGTTGGTGTTTCCTGCCGTCAGGTTCTCACCTCAGAATGAACAGAACTGAACTTACTGTCATTAACATGAAGTTTAGTGCCGCTGCCGAAGATCATCTTATCATTTCCAACATTCACACAACATGAAGCACCAGAACATAAACTCACTGAACCAGACTCCATTTAGAAAAACATCATTTTAAACTTTAACTGAATGCATTAATGAATTACATTTCAGTCACATAACAAAGCTGCTCGTTGATCATTTTAAACCTTTAAATCATAATTAAAATGTAGATTATGATATTAAAGAGTCCAGTTAGTGATGATGCTCCTGAAGCTGATTTATTTATAATGATTATGATTATTTATTGTTCTTGTTCCTATAATTATTATTACTGTCAATGTTTACTTCATTATTTATCATTGTATATCAGTACTCACTGTGTTCAATGGTTAATCTGGTTCCATTTCCAAAGATCAGTTTAGTTGCACCTCCAGTAGTCACACAACATGAAGCACCAGAACATAAACTCACTGAAGCAGACTCCATTTAGGAAAACATCATTTTAACATCTGGGACGTAATAATGTGATTTATTTGATTAATATGATAAAGATTACTACACCATACCGTATACAACTACTCACTGCTACTGTACATCATATACAACACCTCATTCACTCTGTTTTAGTCTGGATTTGCGACTGTCATCCAAACATTAAAACGTAAAGGTCACAAGGGACAACAGACAGAGCTAATATGACAAAAGCCAGAGGTAAAGTTAGTGTTAAAGTTAGAGTGAAGATGCTGTTATCATATGAAACTAGAAGACCAACCAGGTACAATCATGCGATTAATCACAATTCAATATTTAAATGGATTGAACACCTGAACATCTTAAACAGTACAAACAGTTGGAAGGATCAAAAACTCAAAAATCGGAATCATTAATTCGGTTGAAAGATTTTGGACAAAAACACGGCATCATTTATGAACTATTTCAGTTATAATATCTGAATCTGTTACATTAAAACTAAAGTCACTGCTGTTTTGTTTCTGCACCATAATAAATAAATAAATGAATAAATAAATAAATAAAACTCCCTTTAGTGTTAAATATATGAAAGTATTTCCGTCTCACCTGAGTGGACGAGCAGCTGAGTTCCTCTCCCAAAGATAATCTTATCAGTTCCTCCCGTCACACGGTGACAGACGGCTGACTGAAATCCTCTCAGAGGTTCATATTCAACTGTTTCACACATAAACTATCATCTCAGGATTAAAACTAAACTCAATTAACTCTAAACTTCATTTAAATCTCTCTTTACTTTCTGCTGTTTCACCACAAACAGACTCGAACCGGCCGAGTTTCATGACTTTAAATCATTCTGAGGTTTTAAACTCACTTTCATCAAGAAATTTAACATTTCTTCAAAATCCAAAATGACAGAAAAATTATGTAAAAATTACAGAAACTGTTTATTGAAATGTGTTTTAACAAAAAGAAATCTGTATAAATGGAGCACATTAAATATCTGCTTTTAACAGCTTTTTGCTAATTTTAACAAAACTAACCTTCAAATAATAAAGTATTCTTTACTGATAAAAGCAGCAGGATTATAGGATATATATATATATATATATTATTTGATTAATGATGAATAATAAACGTGACTTACTGGGTTGAACAGTCAGTTTTGTTCCACTTCCGAACACGGTCTTGTATCCTCCCTGACCAGTCACACTGAGACACACAGCTCAACAAAAACCAGTCTGAACCAGCGACTGCACTGGGACCAGTTATCAGCCAGCAGAGAACTCAATAAAAAAAGGATTCATGTGGAAATGATCCAGTTTGTGACGTCTCCGATTTTAACATTTAAATCTGCATTATTAATAATGATAATAATAATAATATAAATCATAATTTATTCACCGACCTGTCGACACGATGAGTTTCGTGCCGCCGCCAAAGATCAGTTTGTTTCCAGCTCCGTACACACCGCCACACACACCCGTACACAAACCGCACACAAACAACACTAATATATATATATATGTATATATATATATATATATATATATATATATATATGACGATTAACTTATTGTTATACGATATACAGTGCGGAAGACCGGTTATGCCAAAAATGAAAAAACAATACTCATGTTTGGACAAAGTTACGACTTTTTAACTCAAAATTATGACTAACCGTCTCAAAAAAATTACGTACAATACTGTCATTGTTTTACTTAAAAAAAGAAAAAAAAATTGTATCTGGTATTTTTTACTTAAAAATAAAAACATAATTTTTTGACTTAGTAGCTTAGCTCAGTTTTGACTTATATAATATATTATATATATTTTTTTATCATTCTTAACTTTTCATCCTTTTTTTAATCCTCTTTTTTCGTGGCAATAGTGGGCTTCCATACAAATTTCCATATTTATTTATAATCTGAATGACTATAATCTACGACTTCTATTTCGCTTTGTGTTATTAGATTTTTGTAGTTTTTATTTGATGTAACGTTTTATTCTGTTATTTATTCATTTGTTTATTTCTTCTGCACATTTTTATTATCAACTTGTTTATTATTATTATTATTATTATTATTATTATTTTATGTTGTGTATTTGTGCAGCTGGCGTTTCTGTTGGCTCTCATTGGTTTGTTGTTAATGTTTGTATTCGTTATAACTCCTCATAGTTTTTGCATCAGTTTATATATATTTGTAAATTTGTATTTTTGCCGTGGAGTCAATACAAAAAATCAATAAAGTCAGATAAAAATGTGAATAAAGAAACTCTGTTCATCTTACCAGATTCAACAGTCAGTCTGGTTCCACTGCTGAAATAAAGTCTGTTTGCTCCTTGATTATTATTCCCACTGTGACACCGACTGGGATCAAAACTGCTGCACCAACACTGCTACTAGAGCTCCTCATCAGCGGTTCATTACTTCTGTTTTCATGGTTCTACACTGACTAATTTTTTACCGGTACTAGTGTCAGCATTGCTGTTAGCTGAGTGGAGCCGTAGTACCTGTTGGTGTGTAGAAATCCTCTGCAGCTTCTTCTCCTCTTCTCCTCTGAGATAAAAACTAGTGTACATTTATAGTTTGTGTAATGGGCAGGAAGGAAAGAGCCCAACCGACGTGACCTGTTTCTGAATCAAACTTCACCTGTTCATCCAGAGGGGAAGCTCCACTTCTAAGTGTCTATTTTTATATTCAACTCTTCACTCATTAAACAGAATGATGATCTGTATGCAGATGATGCTGTTGTGTATCTAGCAGACTCTATTTTCATTATTATCAACAAATCTCACGTTCTTTTTTGCTCTTGTGGCAAAAAAAATGAGTATTAGAACAACAAAAATGACACAGAAGAGAAAAGAATTCAGATCAGACTTCTGCCTCTCAGGGCTTCTGTACATATATATATATATATATATGTACATATGCGTCAGAGCTCAAAAAGGGACTTCCTGACTTCCTGTGTATTTAAAGTGATACTCACTCTAGATCGTCCACTAGATGGCAGCGTCTGTCTGGCCTCAGATCAGCTTCCAGCGTCTGTCTGGCCTCAGATCAGCTCCAGTGTCCGTCTGGCCTCAGATCAGCTTCCAGCGTCCGTCTGACCTCAGATCAGCTTCCAGCGTCCGTCTGGCCTCAGATCAGCTTCCAGCATCTGTCTGGCCTCAGATCAGCTCCAGCGTCTGTCTGACCTCAGATCAGTTTCCAGCGTCCGTCTGGCCTCAGATCAGCTTCCAGCGTCCGTCTGATCTCAGATCAGCTTCCAGCGTCCGTCTGACCTCAGATCAGCTTCCAGCGTCGGTTTCATGTCTCAGGATGTGAGACGTGATGTTCTGAGTTCAGCTGAGCATCAACTGGACATCCAGATGGTCGTTAACGTTGCCGGGAACGTCTTACTGAGAGAAAAATACAAAAACAAAACTAAAAAACATGCTGAAAACATCCAATAGAAATAAAGACTGAGTAATAATTATAACTGAAATAACAATTAGTAAATAAAGTAAATAAATTAACCAGTAAATAACCGAAAAAACCCAATTAATCAAGTACTAAAACAGCAACCAATTAATCCATTGTAATAATAATAATAATAATAATAATAATATTACCATTATTATCATCATTAAGAGAAAGAAGTCTAAATAGAATAAAAATATAAAAACACATACTGTATATGCGTGTTAGTATTGTCTGAAGGAAGTGAAGACATAGCAGTGATAAATAAGAATGAATAGTTAATTACTTTATAGTAATAATGATAATAATAATAATGATAATGATAATAAAATAATAGTTATAATAATAATAGTAATGATAGCAATCATAGAGGTAAACTAGAGATATAGTATTAATAAATAAACAAGCAAATAAATTAATGTTGGAAATAGCAGAAGGGAAAAATGACGTAGTAATAATAATAATAATAATAATACAATAATGAAGTAGTAATAATAATTATAATAGTAAAATAATGACATAGTAATAATAATAATAATAATAATAATAATGATAGAAAAATGATATAGTAATAATAATAATAATAATAATAGTAAAAAAAAGGACATATTATTATTATTATTATTATTAATAATAATAATAATAATAATAATAGTAAAATAATGACATCGTAATAATAATAATAATAATGATAATAATGATAGAAAAATGATATAGTAATAATAATAATAATAGTAAAAAAAAAGACATATTATTAATAATAATAATAATAATAATAATAATAGTAAAATAATGACATCGTAATAATAATAATAGTGAAATAATGACAGTAATAATAATTATTATTATAATTATTATTATTATTATGATTATTATTATTTATACCATTCTGGCATTTATATTTAACTCACTTATAGATCCCACTCAGCATTTTGTATTTATACATTTGCACTGCGGTTATATATTATATATGTTATATATTCCACATCTTAATGCAAATATTTGTGCATATTTCAGATTTCTTCTATTCTCATTCCTTATTTTATGACTTACTTACATTTCTTTACATATATTGTGTTTATATTGTAGCATTATGTACATAATTTAAATGTTACGTACTCCTTTATTTCTTTTTTATTATATTTCTTTATGTTCATATGTAAGAGCAACTGGAACACCCCAATTCCCCCCTTCAGGGGATCAATAAAGTATTTCTATTTTCTGATGACTACGTTTTTTAAAAAACTTTTAAATTGGTTTAGTTATTGAGCTTATGAACCTTTTTTATTTAAAAAAAAGAAAAAAAAGTGTAGATATAAATGTTGAAATATGACGTGAAAATGTAAACACATTTAACCGGCACCGTTTTTGGTGAAAGTGCTATTAAAGTTTTCCGACCGTCGTCTCCGTGTGAGCTACAGACACATTTTAAACTACATTATAGAAACAACAGGATTAAAGATGATTTGAGCAGTGAATGTGTATAATGTGAACTGTTTTATGTTTTTAAGTCTGTTATTTGTGTTTTTAGGAAATGTTTAAGCTGCCATACATACTGATAGATGCATCTTTGTTAGTTTTATTAAGATAACTCATGTAATCACGATATCATCACACTGAAGTGCAGCACCACGCTAGGGAGTCCCGCATACGAGGCGGTGCGCCGCCACCAGCTCTAGGTCGGCTTGGTGAATGTATTCAGTGAATGTATGAAATGTGTGATTGAGGAAGGAAGAACGCTAAAAAAACGCTAAATAAAATGTACAACCATGCGACCCAGATCTCAAAACACAAACAAACATCATTTAAAACAAACCAGCACCGAGCCTTTCTGATCAATACTCACTTTATGTGGATGTAATACATACAGTATAATACAGGTTGTGATTGAACTATAAAAACATACAGTATATATTCTTCAATCCAGACTTTAACTCAACTATGATGTAAATGACTGAATGTGTCAGTGAAGGAACAGCAGAGCTCGTCTGTTGACATGAAACTGAGCTGCTTCCTGTCTGATCTCTATCTGCAGTTTCAGGTCTGAGTGTTGAAATGTGGTTTCAACTGATGAAACTGTTTGTTACTGAGAAACCAACAGACACTCTGACACAAGAGCTGAGTGATCACGACATTATAAATAATAAAGATTCACAGACAGGAACGAGGTCACTGGGAGATAAATCTGTGTGTCGTCTGCATAAAAATAACGCAGCAGCATGCTAAGATACGATGTGACCGAGCTGAAGCATTTATATACAGAACATAAGGTCCCAGAGTTTATCCCTGAGGTTCTCTGCATGTTATCGAGGCTGAAGAGGACGCTGTCGTCTTCATTTCATTAACCTTTATTTAACCAGGTTAGACCCATTGAGATTAAAATCTCTTTTTCAAGAGCGACCTGGCAGAGAATGGAAAACAGTATAAACAGTTTCATACAAGCACATTAAAAAAAAACAATAGATCAGCTCAAAGGTACCATACCGTAAAAGTGCAGGGAAGCCATATAATCCTATTTCAATCAAAACAAGTACAATTATTGATTTCTATAGATTTCACCATGCCTTTAAATTCATTTAGAATGACTAGGTCCTGGAGTTTTAGTTCATTTTGAAGGCTGTTCCATGCAGATGGTGCAGAAAACATAAAGGCCTTCTTTCCCAACTCAGTCTGAACTCTGGGAACGGCCATAAGCATCGTGTCCTGAGGCCGTGACCCATAACTGCCATGTTCTCTGGTTAGAAAGACGGATAAATAACAGGGGAGTCTACCCAGAATGGCCTTATAGATAAAAACATACCAATGGTTAAGCCCACGTATCGTCTACTGTGTGAAAAGCTGCACTTAAATCTGCGTCGGCCGACTTTGTAAAATCACTCAGCGACAAACGAGATAATTCACGACAGAACACGACTCCACATAAAACTGTTGTTGGTTCGTCATCCTGCTCGACAAACACAGAAAGAGCAAAGAGTTCTCCAAAAACTGTATTTCGACACACCGTTCTGCAGAAGAGAAGATGACGTCTCGTCAGTTTTATTTTACAGGTCTGAGAAGGCAGATTTCTACAGTGAGGATAAAAACAGAGAAACCAAAACACATGCAAGAGGAATAAAACTACCATAACAGAAAACTAATAAAAGAGGAGAAGTGCTCTGAATGAAAAATTTCAACCGCGACTAAAATAAAAAACTAAACACTAAAAGGTTTTGTTTGTGTTTTGTGAATTTGGAGCTCCTTTTTCAAACATTGAGAGAAATCTATTCTGAATCAAACAAATAATAAAAACCCAGAATAAAACATAATATCATCTATAATAATGTAATGTTACGTGTACGTTTTATTTATTTATTAAATAGTTCAAGATGTTTCATTTCCATTCTGTTTGTGCTACATTACTGTCGTATGTGTTTTAGTTTTTAAAGAATTTGAATTCATCCACTGCAGGCAGAATAGCACCCGGTGGTGTGATGAGGTTGATCCAACCGAAGTGAAACGACGTGGTTCTTTGACAAAAACAAACACAATTTTTTTCACGTACATTTACGAATTTAATCTCATAAATAGATTTTTTTCTCTGAAAATCCCGTTTTTTTCTGACATTTTTCAGACTTTTTATTGGAAAGTGTTCGGGCATTTTTAGCCTAAATTTGGAGCGTTATTTAACTTCCTTTACTACCAGCTATTATGACGTGGTTGGTACCGATGGATTCATCAGGTTTTATAGTTTCATATGATACCAGGATCTTCATTCTAGCTTTAAAACTGAGCCGCTACAAACTAAAAATCACGAGTTGCATTAAAGAAATTAGTGGCATTAAAACTAATTTGGTTTTATTTTAGCCCTAGTTTTTTGTATTTGAGCAACATTTTTCTTTTCAGTTATGTATTTTAATATTTGTTTCACTTCCTGATGTGATGTGTTCTCCTCATGTTTGTGTTTTTATCTATTTGTTTTAGTATTTGATGCATTCTTGGATATGAAGCACATTTCTCTGGGCTCTGAATTAAAAACTTCTTTTAATGTTGGTGTTTTACTCCAACGTGCTTGTGTTTTGTCCTCAGAGGCCATCGTAGATTTCTGCCAACTCTATCAAAAACGTAAAGAAATAAGCTTTTTTGAGATGAATAACGGTGAGTGATCATAATGGTGCAGCCTTCGCACAATCAACCTTTGTCTTATTTCAACCTGACTTCATTCATTCCCTCTCGGGCGGAGAAGCGTGAGTTGTTGTTTTTAAGCATGGCGGTCGGTGGATGAGCGGCGTTAGTAGAGCATGGCATAGATGGTGAGGATGGTGCTGAAGGCCAGAGCTTTGGTGAACACCACTCTCCATCCGTTCATCATCACCAGCAAGAAGTTCAGCTTCGCTTTCTCTGTTCAGGAGAGAATAAAAACAGCAAGATGAACTCAACACGTTTCACACTGAGTCTGTGACGGCGTGTGTTCAGGTGTGTTCAGGTGTGTTCAGGTGTACAAGTGTGTTCAGGTGTGTTCGGTGACTCACCTGGATGAAGGTCGGCACACATGTCCACTGGTTGGTGGGAACAGAAAACATCATTGAGAGACACAAAGAGGAACGTCTGACTCATGAACAAACATCCGTACACAGAATAATAATTATCAGTAATCAACATTTTGAGACTTAATAATATTAAGATTAATATGATACCAGAACTCTTATTTTCATGTCTTACTTTGCTGATTATAAACATATTTTATCTTCCTCAAAAAACATATTTTTCATTCTAATCGAATGCGTCAGTGTTGAGTGAACAAAGTGATGATTTAAATCTTTCCATCTCTGATGACAGTAACAGTTAAACCTCTCTGCTACAGACACGGCTCAGTCAGAACTAACGGTGACCGGTACCGGTGATGATCTTACCGCCGTCGTTGTTGACCGGCGTGTTGTGCAGCTCACAGGACAGGATGGTCTCGTTGGTGTATCCAGCGTAGAAGTAGGTTTTCTGTTTCTTGGACAGAGTGGCTTTGGTGGTGTTCACACTGATCGGATCCCCCCTCATGTTCAGAACCATCTCACCTTCTTTCGGATAGAAATCGGTCGCCAGACAAACCTCCGGAGCCGGCGGGTCCTCCGGCGTCCTCTCCGGGTCCTTGGGCTGCAGAGGACTCAGGACGAACAGGGTCGTGTCCACAGTACCTGGATCTACAAAAGAAACATGATTAACCAGAACCACAAGGCTTGTTACAGGACTCAGCTGAATAATTAATATTCGTAATAATAAACAACTGATTTTATTATTACGCTCCCACATTCATCTGTGCGCGAGAAATACGTTTTTATTATTCTCAAAACATTTTATATGAATAAATAAAAACCTTAGAAATATCTGTAAAATATTCTATGAACATCACAAACAGAACGTGGAGTCTAAAGCAGATTATTATGTTTTTTAATAAGAATAATCATAGTTTCTCTTCGTTAACTCAGACAGAAGAGTGTTTAATTAAAGGACACTTTCATTTCAATTACAACTGAAAATAAAAAACAACTTGTAGGTCCTAAACTGGTTTCAATAAATTAATGTGCTATATTTATTTATTTATTGTTTTATTTATTTATTACCATTTTCTGATTGTTTAATACTCTTAACACCTCGCCTGTGTCTGCTTTAAATTGTTTTATTAAATCGTTTTTTTTTTATTGTAAAGCACTTTATTGTGTAATAGATGTAATAGCAATAAACGTTATTCTCATTATTAGAAGTAGATTTATTAGAATGATTATAGTTTTTCTTCATTAACTTAGACAGAAGAGTGTTTAATTAAAGTGGCCTTTAATATATAATAATATTTAATATTTAATCAAAGTGGCCTTTAATTAAACACTGTTCTGTCTATATATACATATATATATATTTATATATATAAATATAAATATTAAATAAATAAAGATCTTAGAAATATCTGTAAAACATTCTATGAACATCACAAACAAAACGTTGAGTCTGAAGCAGAACATTATGTTTGTTATAAGAATGATTATAGTTTTTCTTCATTCAGACAGAAGAGCGTTTAATTAAAGGACACTTTAATTTCAATTGAAAATAAAAAGTTAAAAATGTAGGTCCTCAACTGGTTTTAATAAATTCATGTGCTATATTTATTTATTTATTTATTTATTTCTACACTTCATCTGTGTCTGCTTTAAATTGTTTCATTAAATGTTATTTTTTTTCTAAAGCACGTTATTGTGTAATAGATGTAATAGCAATAAACGTTATTATCATTATTAGTAGTAGATTTATTGGAATTAATTTCTCAGCAGATAAACAGCACAACGAAAACCACATTTTTAAGACTCAAAACTGAATTGAAGACCTAATGTGTTTTATTTGACTTTGTTCCTGGGATTTCTGATCAATATCGGTTCAGTACCGGCTTTACAGCCATCAGTCTTTAATTATTTAATTACTGGTTTAGACAATGACAAACATCAGTCAATCATTATTTCATTTTACAAATATTTTAGGCAGTTAAAATTAATCTATATGCAGATGATACTGTTTTATATCATATCACCAAATCAGTCAAATTAGACCTTTGAGAAATTATAACTCTCTATTTTACTCTGGTCTTTCTGTTGGGCAACAGGTACTATAAAGATAATGTTTATTATCATTAGTAGTAATGTGTTTATTAGTAAGTAGATTTCTCCACAGAGAAGAAAAGAAGTTGCATTTCTTGTCCAAATGAACTTTATCATTAATAGCATTATTAAAATTCTCAGTATAATCAGTCTGTAATTTCCAACAAGAAGAAAACAAGAAACCACTTTTTAAAGACTCAATTTAAGATCTTATTTGCCTGTAATTAATTTAATTAATTAATTAAAACCACTAAACAGGCATTAGACAGAATAATATCAGGACTTTTCTCATTCAGGAGAGATTTGGCTTCTTTTTAGTTGTTGTTTTGTTTGTTGTTTTTAATACCTTTTAACGCTCTACCTATCATTTTTTTTCTTGTTCATGTAAAGCACTTAATTTCTCGTAGAACAAATTAATATCATCATTATTCAGTTTTAACATTTATCATTGTTATTATAATTATCAGTCTGATTTTGTATTTCTCCAAAGACAAACACCACACCATGACACCGAAACATCAGTCAATCATTATTTCATTTTACAAATATTTTTGGCTGTTAAAATGAATCTATATGCAGATGATACTGTTTTATATTATATCACCAAATCAGTCAAATTAGACCTTTGAGAAATTATAACTCTCTTTTACTCTGGTCTTTTTCTGTGAATCTGATTAATTTATCTACTTCACTTTTATAGATACACATTTAGTTGGGCAACAGGTACTATAGAAATAATGTTTATTATTAGTAGTAGTAATATGTTTATTAGTAAGTAGATTTCTCCAAAGACAAACAATGCAGCAAGAAAAGAATCATTATTAGTATTATTAAAATTCTCAGTATAATCAGTCTGTAATTTCCAACAAGAATAAAACAAGAAACCAATTTTTAAAGACTGAATTTAAGATCTTATTTGCCTTTAATTAATTTAATTAATTAATTAAAACCACTGAATAGCTATTAGACAGAATAATATAAGGACTCTTCTCATTCAGGCGAGATTTGGCATGTTTTTAGTTGTTGTTTTGTTTGTTGTTTTGTACAACAAATGAATATCATCATTATTCAGTATTAACATTTATCATTCTTATTATAATTATCAGTCTGATTTGTATTTCATCAAAGACAAACACCGTGCTATGACACTACGACGTTTCTGAGACTTTAAGACTGAATCTAAGACCTAACATATTTAATTTAAAAATACTGAAGTCATGACATTTAGAAATCATTTCATTACATTATTATCATATTCTATAGTTTTAGGTTTTCACTTTAATGCCTTCTAACGCTCCATCTGTGATCATTTTAAGTTGTTTTTCAGTTTCATAAAAAGCATTAAATTAACGTTATCATTATTCAACATGTTAAATATTTTTTCTCTATTATAAACAGTCTGAATTGTACTTTTTTTTCTGCAGACAACACGTCAAGAAACGATAACAAGGCTGTTAGATTTGTATTTGACTGTAGGTATTTAAAACCACTTAAAAAGATTATTTCAGGACTTTTTAAGAGGACAGATTTGACTCCTGTTCTGACTTCAAAAAAATTACTCTGGATTTAAAACATTTGTTTAAGATTTTAAGTTCTCTTCTCTTTTATATAAAGCAACATATTAAGTGTATCCTTATTTATTGCTATCATTATTATTTCTCATTACTAGCTGTGTTAAAGCGCACCAACAAACTGAATGTCGGATCTAAACTGTTGCAGCGTTCTGGACTATTTCAGGCTTTGAACTGACAGAAAACATCATTTAAGACATTTTCCAGGACATCTTGTGTGAGTCTATGTTCTAAGATCTGCGTTTTGTTTGTCTGAATTCAGCCTTTACAGGACGTCTGCAGCTCGTCGTCTCATCACAACTTCAAATTTAAGCTTTAAAACATAAAAAACTCATTTCCAGCACTACACATGGACTCTGTAAATGTAATTAATCCTGCTCAGGGCAAGTAGAAAGTGTGTTTTCTTACCTCGAGGAGTGACGGTGAGACTGATGGCTTTCCCAAATGTTAAAGCATCACAGTGTTACAGCCTCGTACAAAAACCTCAGAGCTGACAATCATCCTCAGAGAAGCTCAGAAATGTTAAAAATCCACTTCACAGTGACACACATAGAGCTGTAGACACCGAGGAACAACCACAGAGAGTCTGAGTTTGTGTTTGTGAGGTAAAGGTCAGAATATTCAACATTTCAGCAGCACATGCAGCGACGTGACGTTCAGTAAAGAGAAGAAATGTGAGTGTTTTCAGTAGAAAATCAGCAGCAGAGGACTCACCTGAAACACAGAGAGGCTTTTAGTCGTCTATCTGTTGGTTCTGGATGTTTCCACACGTTAATCAGACGCTTTAGAGCAGACTGGAGGTTTTTGTACAGCTCTGTGTGGATGTTCAGTCACTGTGGAGACCCCAGCACGGTGAAAACACCTCGTACAAAAACCTCCCACCGCTGCAGCAGGAAACAGCCGAGTATCACCGTCAGTGTCTGCTCAGACAAAATCAAGTCTTCTGTTTATTATTACTTTATCAAAACACTATGTGTAATGACATACAGCGGTGTTATAAGCTGGGAAATATGTTTACTTTGAGCCAGGGTCTGAAATTAAAAATAAAATCGTAAAATCGTCACGCCCGTTGAGAACCGGTCCTTGACAACAAAAACACTCAACAGCGTGGCGCTACTAAACCTGAAGGGACGCACACTATTTTCACCTGATAAAGCGACACTGTGAACAATAAACCTGTGTTGAAATCAGCAGGAGGAGGGTTAGTAACGACTGGATAAATAATGGAGATACTGACGTTAATGGAGGTGCCATTGAGTTATTGTTATGAGGCGTTCAAGCTCTGCTCGGTAAAGATGACTATTGGTTGAAGGTAAATTATAACGTTATCATGATGCGTTCAAATGTTATTTTGTAAAATTACGTTTTTTGGCCAGACACTTGAATAAATCCAGTTGTTTGAAGGAAATGTTTTCACAGCGATATGAAATAGATATTAGAGAGAGAATTATGACCTGTTGAACTTCCTAACACTAACTCTAAACAGCTTGCCAAGATTGTTTTTAACTAAAGCAAAAATATTTACATATTGGTAATCATTTGAATTGTGTTTTTATGTAAATAACCACGATAGATGACAATAACTGTGTACAGTACAGTGTTCAGTACAGTACAGTACAGTACAGTACTCTCCCAGAAGCTACGGTGTAATTCCAACACTGTCATTTACCGTGTATTTAATGTTTTATTTACCGTGTATTTAATGTTTTTTTGTGTAAAATATATGGAACATTGAGTGACATCAGATCTAAATAGTTATTCCTTCATTAAGCGCAGAGATTTAAAAAGTGGCAGACAATAATAAATACACTCTACTGTCACAGCGGCAGGAAGTGAAGAGAGTGAATTTCAGACTCTGCTTTGCGCGGATATAAAACTATATTATTATATTACACAATGTTATAATGTGACGTAACGTTCTATTTCACATGTTCCACACAGTTTAACCCAGGTGATGATCCGTCTGAGCACCTGTTCCCCTCAACCGGCCGCTCAATTACCCCGTTTCTACGTCAGTTTGCACGTCAGTTTGCACGTCAGTTTGGACATCAGTTTGCACGTCAGTTTGCACGTCAGTTTGCACGTCAGTTTCTACGTCAGTTTGTACCTGTACAACCGGCGTCACAAGAAACATCTTGAATCTTGAATCTTGAAAAGTTCTGGTCGCCACGTTTAGACAACTTTGACCACGTTGTCGTCCTGCTGCCTCCGTGTTCGGTGACCTGCAGCTTGGAGGATGACCTTTGACCTGCAAATTAGAGGATGACCTTTGACCTGCAGGTTGGAGGATGACCTTTGACCTGCAGGTCGGAGGATGACCTTTGACCTGCAGCTTGGAGGATGACCTTTGCCCTGCAGGTTAGAGGATGACCTTTGACCTGCAGCTTGGAGGATGACCTTTGACCTGCAGGTTAGAGGATGACCTTTGACCTGCAGGTCGGAGGATGACCTTTGACCTGCAGCTTGGAGGATGACCTTTGCCCTGCAGCTTCTACTATAGTCAGACGTCATATTTAAATTTTACCAAAACCTTCTTTCTATAACTTTGAACACAAAATTAAATGAAGTTATTAATTAAGTTAGCTGATCAACTGAGTCTGTAAATGACTCAAATAAATATGAAATATCATAGAAATGTTGAAATAGACTGGAGGGGGGGGGGCTTTAAGCCTTTTTGTAAAGAAGTGGACCATTTAGTCTCAGAGATTCTGACCCTGAATTCTGATTTATCTTTTCCCTTTTGGTACCTGTAATCTTCTTAAAGGTCTCAGTAAAAGCAACACAAGATTATTATCATTATTATTATTATTATGGCTGATAGTAAGAGGAACCGTCCTCACCAACATCATCAACTCTATCCGCTCAATAGAGAAAATCACTTTCACTCTTCCACTTCAACAGGAGAAGGAGGATAAATACCGGGGAACTGGGATAGTTAGAACCATCTAGACCAGAGGTCAGAGGTCAGAGGTCAGAGGTCAGCAACCTGCGTCTCTTCAGCTCCTCTCCAGCGGCTCCCTGTGGAGTTTTAAACTCTGTTCTTTGTTTACATTTTCATTTTTATTTATCATCGTTGTAGGTCTATGGTACGACGGGACGACGGAGTATTAGGGACACATTGAGGAAAAAACATACATCTGAGATTAAGAGAATAAAGTCGGAATATTATAAAGTAGTAGTTTTACGTGTTATTTTCTTTATTTCTCGTAAAGTTATGACTTTATTCTGTAAATCTCAGATGTTGTTTCCCTCAATGTGGCCCTAATACTCCGTAGTACATTGTGTCTTTGGCCCTCACTGCATTAGACTTATAAACTATATACTTAGACTATAAACTAGGGATGTCACGAGAACCGATACTTCGGTACCAAGTCGATGCCAGAATTTTAAAAAAGTGACGGTACTGTTTTTCTACAGTAGCGACGGTACCGTACGATGCCTGTAATGGTCATTGGTAGGGATGTGACGTGAGAAACATTTCCCAACGCGTGACAACGCCAGTGTCACCGAATACACCGGACATTTTACAAGAAAGATTACGGTCAACATGTGCAGAGCGCTGACTCTGATCTGTACCGTCAGGTGACGGTGTGTCTGGCCTAGCCGGTAGCGCTATTGCTGCGGGGCTCCGCTGCGGGACTCTACCTGGCACCGCTGCTCCCTGCACACCGGCTGTGACGGCTCTATCCGCCTCTCTGTGATTACCTCATTAACGTTCTGGTTCTCTTATAGCATTGAGATTAAATGTGAAATATTGCCAAATAGGTGTGTTTGATTTTCACTTCGACAACAAATCCTCTGCCTCCTGCTCCTGAGCTGACGGACCAGATGCATTCACGGTCAGTATGTAGCGTCCGTCGTCGGACTATCGATAACATGCTGCTGATGCGCCAAAATGAACTAAATGGGTCAATTATTTTTATTTATTACTAAAGGGACTGTCAGTAAGAATCCTAAATGTCTTGTTAACAGTGACACCGTTAAGTCAACTAAAGTCAGCGTCCTGTTGCTGGCGCTTGTGCTCGCTCTACATAGACATGAAGGAGCACCGCTCAACACAGTGAGGAGACACACGTCAGCTAAAAGCACAATATCACTCTATATTTCAGCTGCTTGGCAGTAATGTTAGCTGACCAGACCAAGGTCTCTCCATGAATCAATGCTGATCCTAGTGTTGGCTTTTCCCGCCTCAGCCTCCCGACCGCGGCCGGAGGGAACGGGGGAGACGCCGGAGTTTTGGTCGGAGACGATAACGTTTCTCTCTGCGGAGCCCCGTCACTTCACAAGACACGGGAAACCTCTGTTGGTCTGGAGGAGCTGCAGCAGTTATTTCTGCACAAACGTCCACTGAACATTCACCAGATATTCTCAGAGCTAAACTAACTCTTCTGCAGTGTGGAGTGAGCAGCATGCACGGGAGAGGTGGAGAGAGAGAGAGAGAAGGAGCGCGGTGTGTGAGTGAAGACAAACAGGCAGAGCGGGCATGGGATCCCGACCCGGTACATTTATACATGTAAGAAGTTACAAACCGTCCCTTTAAAGGCTACACGCCTCTGTTTTTTTAATTCTTCACATGTTTCTAATAAAACAGTGTGTGTTGAGTTACAGTTCAGGGATTCATTGTTGTTGTTTTGTTTTTACCGTGGTATCGAATTGGGTATCGAGAATCGTGGAAATTCACTGGTTTTGGTATCGACCACTAGATTTCTGGTGTCGTGACATCCCTCCTATAAACTGTGTTACCTTCATCACAATGCTCAAATGTTTAAAATGTCTCTTTTGATAGTAAAGGTTGCTGAGCCCTGATCTAGACTCTTAATACATTTTCCTGTCTGAACTCTCTTATGTGCATTTTGAGCTGTACCTGCCTCTCTTTTATTTGTTCCATGTTTGATTATTATTGATTATAATGTCCCAGTCCTCACCCGTTCCATCTTCATCATAACAAAACAAAACAAGTAGTGATTTATTATATCTAAAAAAGTCAACTCTATTTTTCACAGCTTATTTTCCTTTTAGTTTCAGCTTTAGTTTACTATAAGAACCCTGATGTGGTCCAGATGTGTCTGGTTCTACTCTGAGAGAAAAGGTCTGGTCAGAATGTGAAAGTGAAGACGAGTACATCAGTGCACCTTCTTCAGGTTCTGAGAGGTTAGGAGCCCCAAACTGGCCCCAGCTATTCTCCACGAGGAGCGTTGAGGCCTGCAGAGGTTTTTGTCGAGGTGTCAGGCTGACTTTACTCACTGTGGTCCGTAAACACGGTGAGAAACCGTCGTACAAAAACTCATGAACTGTTTCTCTATGGGAGACGCTCGGCGGCAGCTGAACGCGGTTTGAGGTTTTCCCCCATCAGCCCCCTGTGGCTTCTTTGAAGTGAGGAGGCGTCTTATCTGATGGGAGACAACAACGGAGCGGTGACGTGAGACAAATCTGACAAGGGTCACGTGACCTGATGATCAGAGCCAAGCAGAAATAAAGATAAGTTAAGAGCATTTATTCATTCATTAAAGGTTCAATCTGTACGTTTTAGATCACATTATTTCAGCTGCATTCACATATATATTATATATTATATATTATATATTATATATTATATATATATTCACATATAACTACTGTTGTTGCTTTCTACATCTCTGAAAGTCTGAAGGGCCATTCTGAAGGCCGGTGTTTAGATTATGAGGCTTACAAAGTGACATTTTCTTCAGTTAAAGGGACTGTTTGTAACTTCTTACACATATAAATCTACCGGGTCGGTTTCCCTTGCGCGCTCGCATATGTGTCTCTGCTGTTCAGACTCAGACTCCAACACAAACTCCAGTGAAGCATCAAAACCTCTTGGTTGTATCTAGTGAAGCTGTTAAACAGTGTTGGCCGCGGTCGGAGGACGCGGGGGAGACCGTAGCTTTGGTCTCCAGGACCGGAGTCTCTGCTCCTCTGCTCCTCTGCTCCTCTGCCTGCCTTCACTCACACACCGCGCTCCTTCTCTCTCTCTCTCTCCACCTCTCACGTGCATGCTGCTCACTCCACACTGCAGAAGAGTTAGTTTAGCTCTGAGAATATCTAGTGAATGTTCAGTGGACGTTTGTGCAGAAATAACTGCTGCAGCTCCTCCAGACCAACAGAGGTTTCCCGTGTCTTGTGAAGCAGGAAAAGCCAACACTAGGATCAGCATTGATTCATGGAGAGACCTTGGTCTGGTCAGCTAACATTACTGCCAAGCAGCAACAGGACGCTGACTTTAGTTGACTTAACGGCCACAGGTGAAGCTGTTAACAAGACATTTATCATTCTTACTAACAGCCCCTTTAACTAAAGACAGAGGAGATACTGGTCATCAGGGAACAGGCTGAAATAGAGAAGTAGTCTGATGAGTTGGATCAGACTACGGCTGTGAAAGAGACCTCATCTGGGGTCAGCTGCATGAACTTCCTTACTTACTAGTTTTGGCCCATTTCACCCATAATGCATTGCGTGGCAGGCTATCTAAGTCAGTGTTACATTAGTCACTCAAAGGGAAGCTTCATGCAACGGGTACATCCGAGTGTCTGCAGCTGGTCTGACTTAAAGTTAGATCTAAGACAAAGACTAGGTCTATCTGTATTTTGAAGGTGGTTTTATTGGTGCATAACAATAAACCCTAACCCTAAATACTGAGAGGAAGTATTAATACCTTTGTTGAGTTGAAGGATGTGAACTCTTCTTCCACCACAGACTGCACTGAAAAGAAGAGGAATCAATAGAACTGGAGGCCGAGGAGTCAAGGGAGAACAGTTTAGGTTTATTTAAAGGCTGATTCCAGATGTTCTGAAGGTCTACAGAGAGACAGAAACACAACAAGTCAAAGCTCCACATCTGCCGTCAGAGTTCCAACCAGCAAGGACCCGCCGCCCTGAAACCTCCCCGACATCTGACCGAGTGGAATGTCCATTTAGTTCTTACTCCAAAAAACAAAACAACAACCAGAACCAGAACCAGAACCAGAACCAGAACCAGCTCAGATCCACGTGGTGAGCTTCAAACATGAAAACAAACTCTCTCCCTGAAGCTTCTGGCCAGATTTCGTCCTCACATTCATTAATTCATATTTTAATCTTTATTATTTTTCAAATACATTTTAGTAAATGCAACATGAAAAGCACAATCACACGGAAAATAGACACGTCTTCTCTTTGAAGTCTGCTTTAATAAAACAAATAAAAACAGGCTTTTCTTCTTCTTCTTTTTTTAATCCAGAGGAACTAAACGATGTGTTGAAGGTAGAAAAAGCAGCTTTCTGCTGGTTTAGACTGGACAGGAAGTTACTTACAGTGCTGCCGTCTAAACCCTCACATCCAGCCTATTGGTGGAGCCTCTGAGCGTCCTGATTGGTCAGCTGTCCGCTCTCCGCTTTCTCTCATTTGGCTCTAAAACAACCAGGACTGACGGCGTGTAGAAATACTCTACGAGGGTGAAACCACAGAAATAAAACCCCTGAACCTCGACAGGACTCTCTCAGCCCGTCTGCACCACAGGAACCCTTCAGGAACTCTTTACGGGATACGTCAATGTTTACGTCCTGGACTCTTTGTCAGACGGTCCAGGAACTATCGGGGTGCAGTTGTGTTGCTCATTGTTAGAAATAAACACCTGGAAGACCTCACAAGAACAGCAAAATAATACAGAGCTGAAAACTAGGGATGCACCGATACCACTGTGTTTCAGACCGAGAACAAGTACTTTCATTTGAGTACTCGCCGATACCGAGTACCGATACGAGTACCGATACGAGTACTTCTCTGTGCCTAAAGACCCTCGTTAACAGCCAGCTGGAGGGTGTGAGCGACACACGGCAGGCTGGGGAGTCACGCAGACGAGGCGCTGCGCCGCCACCGGCTCTAGGTCGGCTTGGAAAGGCTCGGGGAGAAGGTGCTTCCCGGAGCCGTGGACAAAGCGTCACCAGGTTGGACTGTCCTCAGTGAGCCCACGTTAAAGGCGCCAGGGGTCTGTGGCGATGTCGGCAACCCACCCGACCCATCTTGAAACACGGAACAAGGAGTCTAACGCACGCGCAAGGCAGAGGGTGCAAGCAAAAAAAGTAAGGTAAGTAAACAAAAGTAAGTGAGTAAAGTTAAAGCGAGGGCCGGCGCGCGCCGGCTGAGGTGGGATGCCGGCGAGGTCTCGCTCACCAGCGTGAGCGCGTGTGATAGGACCTGACAGATGGTGACGAGAGGTTAAAGTCACGCTGTCGTAAAGTGGTATCGGTGCCGTTGTATCGGAGCCGTTTTGTGAGTACGAGTACATGAGCACAGCATCAGACCGCGCTCTATTGTAAACTGAATCTGAAGACTTGGACGTTTTATAAACGACTGATCAGTCAATCAAGAAAAGAATCGGGAGATTACTGAATAATATAATATAATTGTAGTTCCTGAGTTTGGTTCTTGTAGTTCTTTTAGGTTGAATGGGGGGGGGTCTTCGGTTACAGGTGAAATAAAAGCAGGGCTGCAGAGCATTCATTAAAAACATGTGGTGTACAGGGCGGAGCTGCAGAGCTGCAGAGCTGCAGTAGAGTAGAGTAGAGTAGAGTAGAATAGAGAAGGGTAGAGTAGAGTAGAGTAGAGTAGAGTAGAATAGAGAAGGGTAGAGTAGAGTAGAGTAGAGTAGAGTAGAATAGAGAAGGGTAGAGTAGAGTAGAGTAGAGTAGAATAGAGAAGGGTAGAGTAGAGTAGAGTAGTGGTTATAGAAGGAAACATTCACCCAACCTCTACAGCAGGCAGTAGTGACGGGACAGTGAGCGGCACAGCTGCTAGTCAGACTAGTCCAACTAATTAAACTAGTCCAACTAGTTAAACTAATTTAACTAGACTAACTAATCAAACTAGTCCGACTAGTCCAACTAGACCAACTAGTCCAACTAGTCCAACTAATCCAACTAATCCAACTAGTCCAACTAATCCAACTAGTCCAACTAATCCAACTAATCAAACTAGTCCAACTAATCCAACTAGTCCAACTAATCCAACTAATCAAACTAGTCCAACTAATCCAACTAGTCCAACTAATCCAACTAATCCAACTAGTCCAACTAATCCAACTAGTCCAACTAATCCAACTAATTTAACTAGACTAACTAATCAAACTAGACCAACTAGTCCAACTAGTCCAACTAGACCAACTAATCCAACTAGTCTAACTAGACTAACTAGTCAAACCAGTCAAACCAGTCAAACTAGTCAACTAGTCAAACCAGTCAAACTAGTCAAACCAGTCAAACTAGTCAAACCAGTCAAACCAGTCTAACTAGTCTAACTAGTCTAACTAGTGAAACTGGTAAACAGGAACAGAAAGAAAACGGTTCAGTAAGCGAGCAGGGTTACATCTTTTTTTGTTTTTTTCTTGGTTAAGTAAAGAAACAACAGGAAGAAGAAGAAGAAGCCGGAGAGGAAGAGAGAACCCCCGAACATATCCAAGCAGGAAGCTACTAGACGTACCTGTAGTCACCTCGGAGGGCGACAAGCTAAAACTGCTACGAACAAATCACAAAATACAGTTGGTTGTTTTTTAGTTAATATCTGCGATCTCATGAAGCTAACGGTAATACTATCCCTAAAGGTCCACGCCGTCCCTTCCCTTCTACGTCTTTCTCCCCCCCCCCCCCCCCGTGGCTGGCACCGCGGAGCCGTCCCCCGGCGCCGCCAACGGGGCCTCAGGTGGGACGGCGAGCGATTTGGGTCCAGGTGGACGTTAACACAAAGCAGCGTCCAGTCCTGATTCTCACAACACGGCTAAGAGACTTTAAAGTCCAACTATGGTCAAATATATTTATTTATATATTTATATAGCTGGAACCGTCCTCCGCTCCGTCCTCCGCTCCGTCCTCCATCAACCAATCAGCTCCGGAGAGCCTTCCTCCTCCTCTTCCTCCTCAGTACTCAAAATGAATGGAGATCAGAAAGTCTATATTGACCCCCCCGGTGCGTCACCTGACCTCCCCCCTGAACCTGACCACCACACCGTCCTCGCCGTCCTCCCCCAACTTCAGTCTGCGGCGGCGGAGACGCTAAAAACGGCGCTCCGAACGGACCGAGCAGACGTCCAGGAGGTCGGCTTATTTTTTATTTTGTTCCAAAGAAAGAGGAAGTTGTTCCGGGTGAGATGTGGCGTCCGTCCAGAACCAAGGGGGTGGGGGGGAGCAGTGTGTGCGTGTGTGTGTGTGTGTGTGTGTGTGTGTGGGGGGGGGGGGGGGTTATGTTCCTCAATGTTCAGATTTCCGCGGGTTGAAGGAAACCCGGCGGTGAGCGTGGCGCGTCATGGCACCGCAGTTGAAGAGATCCCGCGCCCTTCCGGTTCCAGGAGGGGCGGCGGTCACCGGGTGGGGGGGGTGGTGTTTGAGCCTCGTCGTCGGGCGCCTCGTCGTCATGGCGTCTCGTCGCCTCCCCAGCCTCCACCTCTCCGCTCTCCTCGGGTTAATTTTCCATTTTTAGTTGGAGCTCGTCTTCGTCAAACTGTTTTGTGATTCCCTCCCGTTCCTCCTGGTGGTGGTTTATCGTTGACGTGTCGGACACAAAGCGCCGCCGGCCTCGGGCCTGCCGTTCAGTGAGGCGGGTTCATGGCGCCGTGACCTCGCTGCTGCTTCTGTTTCTGCTGCAGGAGGAGCTGCTCCAGCGCCGACGGGCCCGGCTGCATCATGGAGCTGGACCAGATGGACTGCAGAGGACGGCAGAGTGTTAGCGTGATGCTGAGCTAAACACATTACTACTCCACTGTTATACACATGTCAACAGCTGGATTTCATTACTACTCCACTATTATTCACATGTCAACAGCTGGATTTCATTACTACTCCACTGTTATACACATGTCAACAGCTGGATTTCATTACTACTCCACTGTTATACACATGTCAACAGCTGGATTTCATTACTACTCCACTGTTATTCACATGTCAACAGCTGGATTTCATTACTACTCCACTGTTATACACATGTCAACAGCTGGATTTCATTACTACTCCACTGTTATTCACATGTCAACAGCTGGATTTCATTACTACTCCACTGTTATTCACATGTCAACAGCTGGATTTCATTACTACTCCACTGTTATACACATGTCAACAGCTGGATTTCATTACTACTCCACTGTTATTCACATGTCAACAGCTGGATTTCATTACTACTCCACTGTTATTCACATGTCAACAGCTGGATTTCATTACTACTCCACTGTTATTCACATGTCAACAGCTGGATTTCATTAACACTCCACTGTTAGTCACATGTCAACAGCTGGATTTCATTACTACTCCACTGTTAGTCACATGTCAACAGCTGGATTTCATTACTACTCCACTGTTAGTCACATGTCAACAGCTGGATTTCATTACTACTCCACTGTTATTCACATGTCAACAGCTGGATTTCATTACTACTCCACTGTTATACACATGTCAACAGCTGGATTTCATTACTACTCCACTGTTATTCACATGTCAACAGCTGGATTTCATTACTACTCCACTGTTATTCACATGTCAACAGCTGGATTTCATTACTACTCCACTGTTATACACATGTCAACAGCTGGATTTCATTACTACTCCACTGTTATTCACATGTCAACAGCTGGATTTCATTACTACTCCACTGTTAGTCACATGTCAACAGCTGGATGTCATCCAGAGGTGGATGAACACATCGTTGGTTGAGATAACATCAGCCGTTCTAATAGAAACCAGAATGTGTCACCTTGAGGCTGTCGAGCAGCACGGTGGAAGACGACTCCTCCATCGGAGACTCCTGATTGGTCCAGGAGCTGCCGGGGGGCGTGGCCTGATGCCAGCTGGTGTCTGAGGCTCCGGAGGCTGCAGCCGGCAGGTAGTCCAGTCCGAACCCACTGACGGCTCCTACACAACAACAACATCTGTTAACATCTGGGAGCAAAGATCACAATAAACCCTCTGGACCCTCTGGTCCCTCTGGACCCTCTGGACCCTCTGGACCCTCTGGACCCTCTGGACCCTCTGGTCCCTCTGGACCCTCTGGTCCCTCTAAACCCTCTGGTCCCTCTAAACCCTCTGGTCCCTCTGGTCCCTCTGGTCCCTCTGGACCCTCTAAACCCTCTGGACCCTCTGGACCCTCTAAACCCTCTAAACCCTCTAAACCCTCTAAACCCTCTGGACCCTCTGGTCCCTCTGGTCCCTCTAAACCCTCTGGACCCTCTAAACCCTCTGGTCCCTCTGGTCCCTCTGGTCCCTCTAAACCCTCTGGTCCCTCTGGTCCCTCTGGTCCCTCTAAACCCTCTGGACCCTCTAAACCCTCTGGACCCTCTGGTCCCTCTGGACCCTCTGGACCCTCTAAACCCTCTGGACCCTCTAAACCCTCTGGACCCTCACTCACCAGTCTTGTCGGCCTTCCAGCGGTCCACCACCCTGCGGTCCCGGCTGTCGGGTGTGCCGATGGGGCCGAAGTTGGAGAAGGGCATGGCTCCGTGGTTGTGCGTGGGGGGGGAGGACGGCAGGCTGCTGGGGTTGGAGGAGTGAGGGGATTGGCTGGCCGGGGTGGAGTGATCTGCCAATCAGAACACAGCTTCACATCAGAGCCCGGTCTGGTTCTGATAACACACAGAGGGACATGTGGTGGACAGGTGAGACGTACCTGAGCTGGCAGGGAGGGACGGGGACCAGGGCGTCCCCTCGAACAGCGAGTAGAGGGACGGCTCCTGGTGCATCATGGGAACGTCGGGCTTGGAGCTGGGCGGCAGGTTCTTACCGTACGCCTGACTGAAGATGCTGTTCTGGTTGTACTCCTGAACACAACGACACATCACAGCTCTGATTGATCAGCTACTCATTGATCAGCTACTGATCGATCAGCTACTCATTGATCAGCTACTGATTGATCAGCTACTCATTGATCAGCTACTCATTGATCAGCTACTGATTGATCACGTATTGATAACTATAAACTCTGTCAGACCAGAATGTGTGAAATTATACAGAAAATCATTTTTAGATTGTTTGCAGAATATTCTGTAGTGATATTTAATATTAATTAAATTTTATATTTAAAGTACAGGATGATTTTTTATCTATAACCACTTCAATCATTTCAACGTTCACATTTACCAATACCAGTCGGCAAAATATGGTTATGACTTGAATATTAATATTTGTGAACAGTTTTTTAAACCTTTAAAATCAATAAATCAATAAATCAATAAATCAAAGCTGTCAGAAGCTCCTCCTGATCCTGACAGGATTTAAAGAATCTATTGCGCCATCTGGTGGTTGAACAATGTCAACAAACTCTACATTCACAACTTCACTAGGTCTATTAAAAGATCAAATATGGAGCTCAAAAACAACGATGTGATATCTGGAGTACGGTCTAAGACCTGCTCTGTATATAAAGCGTCTCCAGATCACTTCGGTTAGGATTTGACGCTATATAAAAATTAATTGAATTGAATTGAATTGAAACGGTAAATTAGTAGCCCAAATGTTTCCAACAATTTTACAACAGAGAAATCTGTGATTTGAATCAAGGTAGCTCAAGGTACATCATATCCTGTTTGTGCGTGTCGTCAGCGCTGTGGTTGTGGTGTTGATACCCCCCCCCCTCGTATTTAACGTTATCTTTAACTCATTAAATGGTGAATATCATGCATTATTATTCTGAGAGGGTGTTCATCTCCAACACATGGAGCCTTGCAGGTATGTGACTGTTTGAAGATGATGATGATGAAGAAGATGATGGTCTGACCTGCATGGGGAAGCTAGACATCGACAGCAGAGAAGACGGTTGGCCGATGACCTCGGGGCCGCTCTCCATCCTGGTCTGGTTTGGCAGCTGCAGAGACGAAGGACAGGACATGACGGGATGAGGACAACGTGTTTTATTCTCCATCACTAAGTGTCCACCGTGTTCCTCACAAACACGCTGCATCGTTTATCAACCCTCATCATCGCTGAGTTACTCATTCAAGGTTTCACGGTTAACGCTGAAGCAGCTGCAGAACGTTTACTGTGAAGCAGCTGCAGAACGTTTACTGTGAAGCAGCTGCACGAGAGGAGAAGTTCATCTATTAGTAGTACGATGGTTCAACTGGCTCAAGCAGAACAACTCTGTGGTGACTAAACTCAGTTATGAGAAGTTAAAGCAGCAGTAGTCAGGATATCACGAGACCTGGACTAACTAAACTCAGCTCAGGGATCCATGTCGGATTCCTCCTCTTTGGTTTGGATCTCTTGATTGACTCGGTTCTGTTCTTGTGTTTAAATCTCCAGGTTTATCAGGAGACATCACATGACTGACAGGTGAAGACATATGATGCACTCGTCATCATCTCCTCTACTCGCCCTCGTGTCAGTTTAAACATCAGTGAAGACACAGATTTGACTCTCAGACATGTTTTAGAAGGTTTGAATTTTGCATCATGAATGTGAGAGTTTTGTTTGGTAAATGAAGTATTAATCTTAATTAATAATACCATCATTACTCTACACAACAGCTACTAGCACCGGATGTGAAGGACAGCAGCTCTCCTCAGTGACGGGATGGCAGAGAGGCTTTAGGTCTGGATGGGACTAGATCAGAGGTCAGCAACCTGCGTCTCTTCAGCTCCTCTCCAGAGGCTCCCTGTGGAGCTTTAAACTCTGTTCTTTGTTTACATTTCATTTTTATTTATCATTTTTGTAGGTCTATGGTACGACGGAGTATTAGGACCACACTGAGGGAAAAAATAAATCAGAGATTTAATATTATAAAGTAGTAATTTTACGTGTTAATTTCTTTTTTTATCCTAAATTTATGACTTTTTTCTGGTAATATTCTGACTTTATTGTGTAAATCTCAGATGTTGTTTCCCTCAATGTGGCCCTAATCCTCCGTAGTACATTGTCTCTTTGGCCCTCACTGCATTAGACGTATATACTATATACTTAAACTATAAACTGTTACCTTCATCACAATGATCACATGTTTTGCAGCTCCAGACAGATTTTTTTTTTCTTTGCCTAAATGTCTCTTTTGATAGTAAAGGTTGCTGACTCCTGATCTAGATGCTGGGGGGGGGGGGGCGGGGGAGGAAGACAGGGCTACATACAAATATGTTTGGTCCAGGAGCAGAGCTAAGAGGGCCGGCCAAGGCCTGGAAGAAATCAGGAGGCTTAGAAAAGACCAGCTCCTCCTCCTCCTCAAAATCTGCTAGAGTTTTTAACAGGTCAGGAGGTAGAAGAGGCGAGCTCTTGTTGTCCTAGTGAGAGATGAAGCAAGAAGAAGAGGAGGAAGAGGAGAGAGGGGTACAAATGAAGAAAAATGAAGAGAGAGAGAGAAAGAAAGCAAGCCGGTAAGACTGAGGTGGAAAGAAGCTACAGAAGCCTGTAAAGCTGAACACAGATCAGTTCAACATCAGACAGTCTGACAGGGAAACCAATCAAACACAACGTTTCCCTCCAGAACACCAGCAGCAGGAGGTTTCATATGCATAGAGTTGGTTGTTTGAGTTTTAAGAACCTCTCATGTCAAATTCAACCAGACTGAAACATTCCAATCAGAAAAGAGACAACCAAGAGGAGAGAAGAAGCAGAGAGACAGAAAGCAGCAGGACAGGACACTTCCTCCTGAGAGCCGCTCACCTCAAACGGGGGTCCCCGGGGCCCGGCGGAGCCATCCTGCTCGGAGCAGATCCCCCCCGGCGGAGGCCTCTTCATCCTGTCCGCCATCACAGCCAGACCTTCCCCCATCCTGTACGACGGCTCCCAGTAGAAGTCCTGCATCTTGACGTTGGGGTACTTCATCTTCTTGTCCATGCTGGACAGCTGTGTCTGGCCGGGTCCCTGCAGCTGGTGCTCGTACAGTTTGAGAGGATCCTGAGCTGCGATGTAGAAGGCCTGCTGCTGCTGCTGCTGCTGAGGCTGCTTCATGCTCATCTGCATGGAAGGAATCTTCTGCAGAGCGGCCTGAGCCTGGTTCCACATCTGGGCCGGCTGATCCTGGATCTGCATGTACTGCTGAGACCAGACACACCGCTACAGTTAACACCATCCGTCTGTATCTGAGGCTGTCCGCTGTTTTACAGCCTTCACAAGCTCCACTACATACCTACGTACAGACACACTACTGACCAGGGATGGAAATAAAGAACCCATTAACCCACATTACCAATTTAATACTATCGCTTAAAAAGAAATATTTAAAAACAGTTAATAAGCTGAGGGAGGGTCAGAGGAGTGGCTCGTCACTTAAAGTCACTTTCTCGGTTGCCTGTAACAGCCTGAAGTCGGATTTATATGGAAAGAAATTGTTTAGTTTTCACATATTTTACTGTAATATTTGGGATATTTTTCAGACAATTTTCAAATTTTTTTTTACTATTTTTTCACATATTTTACTAATAATCTTCCATCATTTCCCGACATTTTTGGGATATTTTTCACATATTTCAGAATGTTTTTTCATGCTTTTATGCTCTCTGCTAAGAGATGTTATTTTTTTAGTTTTCAAATATTTTACTAATATTTTTCAGCCATTTCTTGGATATTATACACATTTTCCAAAATCTTTCCAATATTTTACTAATAATTTCCAGATATTTTTCAATTATTTTACAAATTATTTTCAGATATTTTACTAATAATTCCAAATGTTTTTTCAAGCTTTTAGGCTCTTGACAAATAGATGTTGTTTGGTTTAGTTTTCATATATTTTACTAATATTTTTCAGCCATTAATTGAATATTTTACAAATTTTTCTGACATTTTCCAATATTTTTTCACATATTTTACTAATAATTTTCACATATTTCCAAATGTGTTAGTTAATAATGGGTTAACGAGGGTGGGTTATTGGTTAAAAAAAGACATTTTGAATGAGCCTCCCTACTACTGACCTGCTGCAGCCCCGGGTGGTGAGGTGGACTCTTCCCCATCCCGACCTGCTGGACCGGTTTGGTGGGAGACTGCTGCTGCTGCTGGCTCATCGCCTGCACCTGCAGCTGGACCGACTGCTGCATGGCCTGGACCTGCTGACCCTGGGAGGGACCCTGGTTCATGGGCCCCGGGCCCTGGACCGAGGACCCCGGCCCCTGACCCGGACCGGGACCGGAGGGCCTCTGCTGACTGTAGGGAATGTGGGACTGCTTCCCGGCCTGGGTGCCGGCCTGGGCGTGGACGCCCGGCTGGAGGAAAGGTCCGGGAACGGACACTCCGGCGGAGAAGGTGAAGCCCGGGTTCACCTGAAGCCCCGGGAACGCCACCGGGGGCGGGATCACATAGGCTGAGGGAGGGAAACCTGCACAGGAACCAATCAGGAGCAGAGGTATTATCAGCCCTGATTCAAATTACTATTATTGATTAGAATGTGTTGAACAATTATTTTATTTATTTATTCATTATTATCATTATTATTATATATTATGTATTTATTTATTAGTTTATTAGTTTATTTTTTTCCCTCTTCTTCTTCTTCTTATTATTTAATGACTTATTTGTGGAGACTCTCCCTGTATTTTCTACATTTTGAATTTTATGTATCCATGATTGAGAACCAGTTATGTCTTCTGTGGCCAGCTGTGGCCAGCTGTGGCCAGCTGTGTGCATGTTGTTGTCAGGTGTGATTGATTGTTGTGATTGTTGAGTTACGGGTGAGTGTTGTTCAGAAAAAGAAAACAATAGCTTTCCCTGTTTAGTGTTTTGTTCTATTGATTATTGACATTAATAAAAACCCTTTGAAAGGGGATGTGTTGAGCGACGGGTTGAAAACCTCTAGTGGAGACAATAATAATGAAGCAGTGCTGCAACAAACTATTATTTTCATGATCGGATCAGATTAGCAGATTATTTTGCTGATTAATTGTTTTGTCTAAAAATGTCTGTTGTACATTTTACATGTACAACAGACATTTTCATTTTTATTGATCATTGTTGTAGGTCTATGGTACGACGGAGTATCAGGGCCACATTGAGGAAAAAAATACATCTGAGATTTAGAGAATAAAGTTTATAAATAATAAATATTATAAAGTAGTAATTTTATGTGTTATTTTCTTTTTTCTCATAAAGTTATGACTTTATTGTGTAAATCTCAGATGTGTTTCCCTCAATGTGGCCCTAATACTCCGTAGTACATTGTCTCTTTGGCCCTCACTGCATTAGACTGATATACTATATACTTAGACTATAAATTGTGTTACCAGATGTTTTGCGGCTCCAGACAGATGTTTTTGGGGGGTTATTATAGTAAAGGTTGCTGACTCCTGGACTAATGGATGAATTGAGTTACGGTTGAAGCTCGGTGTGTGTGTGTGAGTACCAGGTCTGCTGGGCAGAGGAGGGAAGGCTCCAGGATGGTGGATGGGGATGAACTGGGAGGAGCATGTGGTTTGAGTTTGAGTGACAGGAGTCTTCTTGGCTTCAGACACCGGAGTCTTCCTCAGCTCCGTCTGCGCCTTCACCTGAACGACACAAAACAAGTCCGACATGGTCATCGGCCGCTCCGACAGCGAGCAGCTCTGCCGGTGAAATGTTTGCATCTCTACCTGTTTTCCAGCATCAGTAGTTTTGTCATGACCAGCTTTCTTCAGCTCGCTCTTCCTCTTCCCGTCCCTCTTCAGCTCTCCTTTCCCAGCAGCCCCGTTGCCCTTGGCGAAGTCCCGGCGCTCCTTGCCGCTGTCTTTCAGGTGATGGCTCCGCGTGGGCTCGCGGCTCTGCTCTCTGGGTTTGATGTTCTCCTTGAAGGTGACGACGGGTCGGTCGCTGCCGTCGGGCCACGAGCTCTGCGTCTTCCCCGCCGACAGCACCGACTTCAGGCCGGAGTTCCCGCCGTCGTTGGGCGTCTGCTCGGCGTTGGACGACTCCTGCAGCACCGGCGCCTCCTTCTCCTGCGGTTCCTCGATGGCCTGCTCTGGAATGTCGGTGATGAAGACGAGAAGGCCGTCCTCGCTCACTCTGCACTGGATCAGCCTGCAGAGAGGAGACGGAGACAATGTCCCGATTCAACGTCTTCCCGGTAGTTTCCTCTTTATTTAACTGTGTGAAAGCTGAGACATGCAGAGACGGAGAAGACACGGAGGACGGAGGACACTCACCTCGGCTGGTTGTCGGACACCCATTTTCCCAGACTGATGAGTCTCTGATGTCGAGTGTGGACCGGCAGGCCGTCCCTGTCCACCAGGATGCCCTGATGACCTTTAGCGAAGTCCAGAGACCTGAAACACCAACAGACATCAAAACATGAAAACCTTCTGACTGACTCACCACCCTGCGACTGAACATTCGTCCCAGCGCCGATCCGAACATTCGTCCCAGCGCCGAACATCCATTCAACTGCAGAACATTCTGAATGAAGGAGTGGAGTACCTCAGAGCAGGCCGGAGCGCCAAGAAACCCTGCAACTCAAACTCTTCTGGCAGGGGCATCACTGCAGAGAAAACAAACACACCTTTAGCTTCAACAGCTGGAACACATCTGACATACAGGACAAACATTACAGGGCTACACCAACGTGGACACGTCTGAAAACACCGTGAGACACATTTATAAAACAACACAACCAAGAGAAGATCTGGGTCTCATTCACATGAACGGAGGAAGGGAGATAACTCTGGATTCAGCTGTTGGAGCGTTTGAATGATTTAAATCAGGACTAATAGAGTGTTCGTACCGAGGACTTGATTCACCTCTAAATAAATGATCCTCGGAGTTACAGACGACTCTTTCCCAATGGAAGTCTACGGGAAAGAGTCTTTTTGGGCCCGATGGCATCATGTGACGGACACGGCAGTTGCAGTAATGAGTATCAACGACCGGCACTCTGCCTGGGGGCTTGGCTTAAACCAACCCACCACCAAAATCATGACCTCCACCAAGGCCAAAGGCCGAGGAAGGAGGTTATGTTTTCACCGGCGTTGGTTTGTTGGTTGGTTGGTTGGTTTGTTTGGTGGGTGGTTGATTGATTGATTGGTTGGTTGGTTGGTTGGTTGGTTGGTTGGTTTGTTGGGTGGGTGGTTGGTTGGTTGGTTGATTGGTTGATTGGTTGATTGGTTGGTTGGTTGGTTGGTTGGTTGGTTGGTTGGTTGGTTGGTTTGTTCGTTTGGATGATTACTCCAAAAGTCTGCGATGGATTTGAATGTAATTTGTTGGAGGGGGGGCACAATGAACAATCCATTCGATTTTGGTGGCGATCCGGATCATCATCCGGCTTCTGGGATTTGTTTTTAATAACTCCGCTCAGCATGTGCATTAACACCACAGGCTTTAAGACATGCGCAGTGTAACTGATGACGTGTTCATGAACCCTGCCTTGGCGGAGGTCTGCGCTCTCCAGAGTGCACTTCTAGTTTGTTCCTGTACTTGCTGTCCACTTTTCTAAGACCTGACTGACTGTAATCTGAAGAGGACTCCGATCAGAGCTCGTATCGATCACTGAACTAAATAAAGAATCAGTACCAGCGGGTGTCCTACCTGAGGAACAGGACACG
Source organism: Sebastes umbrosus (assembly GCF_015220745.1). Taxonomy (NCBI): domain Eukaryota; kingdom Metazoa; phylum Chordata; class Actinopteri; order Perciformes; family Sebastidae; genus Sebastes; species Sebastes umbrosus. The sequence continues at coordinate 33,783,118 of NC_051280.1, read as the reverse complement.
TCGTCCTCTTTGGGCTGGAAACTGTTGAGGATGGACACCAGCCAGGGCCAGACACTGAGAGACAGGAAGAGGAAGAGGAAGAGGAAGAGGAGTTAAACTTCCTGTTCAGAAGTGATCCAACAGACAGCAGGACAAGAAGACTCACTGCTGCCTCTGGTCTACGGCGGCCTCGTGGAAGACGCTGGGTCTCAGTTTGAGCCAGTCCAGAGAAACTTTGATAGCCGGCAGAGGACACTCGCCCATGATCTCCTCCCCTCGGTTCTTGTTGAGCAGAGCTCGGCTGCACATGACGCCCAGGAAGGACACTGAGGACAGGAAGTCAAACGTAAAATTACTACTTCATAATATTACGACTTTATTCTCTAAATCTCCGATGTATTTTTTTTCCTCAATGTGTTCCTAATACTCCGTCGTCCCGTCGTACCATAGACCTACAACGATGATCAATAAAAATGAAAATGTAAACAAAGAACAGTTCTTCATTTCCATGTTTAAACCTCCACAGGGAGCTGCTGGAGAGGAGCTGAAGAGCTGCTGACCTCTGGTCTTGAGAATCAGTTTTAGTAACCGTAACCATAGTACAGTAGCAGGCCCAGCAGTGATGACTGCAGCAGTATGAGCAGTAGTATCAGTAGCACTATCAGTACTAGTATCAGTAGTATCAGTAGTACTATCAGTGTGTTGTGTGGTTCTTACTGAAGAGTCCGAGCAGCTGGAACCAGCTGATCTGCTGCTCGCTGCTGTAGCTCTGCTCGCCGCCGTCAGCCGTCAGGTCTCTGAGGTGGTGCAGCTCAAACAGGTTGATGACGGTGATGTGGACCAGCTGCTGAGAGCTGAAGGCTTTCTGCAGGATCAGCCTCTGCACACACACACACAGGAGTCAGGTCGTGGAGTGACTTTAAAACACTTTAAAGTCAGACAGCGTGCAGGAGGAAGCAGGCAGACTGGACTGAATGCTGGACTGTGTCTTTCTGTTTCACCTGAAACTGCTCCTCCAGTTTCTCCCTCAGAGCGTCCACCTTGTCCAGACTCTTACTCAGGTAGACGTGACCGTGAAACTTGATGAAGGCCCGGATGAAATCAGACACGCTCCACTTGGATTTCACCTCGTCACGGCTGCACAAACACAGAGGAGGGTTTTATAGTGAAGAGAAGCATCAGAGCCACGGGGCTAAACATCTCCACAAGTCTTTACTTCCCTCTCAGAGGGATCAAAGTGATTTTAACTGTACATTAAAGGAAAACGTTGTCACCTCTCCAGCGCCTTGGACAGGGCCTTCTGCAGGTTGGTGGAGGCTGCTGGGAAGGGGAACTTCACTGCGATGCTGCGACAGTAGTAGAAGATGGTGGTGAGGTGGTCTCCTTTAGAGGAGGCCAGGATGGCCAGCTGGTTGTACGGCTGACCTGCAGGAGACACAGAGCAGCATCACACCCACATCTCAGGACGGACACCAACACGGGCGCATATGCAATCGCTTTTTTGTGAGCGTGCAAGTTAAAATTCCACGTGGTCGCATTCATGCAAATGACCATCATCATTGTGCATGATGCTCGTGTACAGTGGGAGTATTCCCTCTCCTTATGGTTCGTTCATTTGGTTTCGTAGCCCATATTTACCCGTTAAAACTAGGGATGCACCGATACCACTTTGTTTCAGACTGAGTACAAGTACTTCCATTTGGGTACTCTCCGATACCGAGTACCGATACGAGTACCGATACGAGTACCGATACGAGTACTTCTCTGTGTCTAAAGACCCTCGTTAACAGCCAGCTGGAGGGTGTGAGCGACACACGGCAGGCTGGGGAGTCCCGCATACGAGGCGGTGCGCCGCCACCGGCTCTAGGTCGGCTTGGAAAGGCTCGGGACCCCCTGCTCCGGTGCGACTGTCGACCGGGGGGGGACTGTCCTCAGTGCGCCCCGACCGTGTCGTGCCCCCAGGGCGGGGCTCGGCACACGTAAAAGGCGTCAGGGGTCTGCGGCGATGTCTGCAACCCGACCGACGCGTCTTGAAACACGGACCGAGGAGTCTAACACACGCGCGAGTCAGAGGGTGCAAGCAGAACCCCGTGGCGCAATGAAAGTGAGGGCTGACGCGCGCCAGCTGAGGTGGGATCCCGCCCCGCGGGGTCGGACACACCACCGACCCGTCTCGCCCGCACCGTCGGGGAGGTGGGGCGTGAGCACGTGCGATAGGACCCGAAAGATGCTGACGAGAGGTTAACGTCACGCTGCTGTAAAGTGGTATAGGTGCCGTTGTATCAGAGCCGTTTTGCGAGTACAAGTACATGAGCACAGTATCGGACCCGATACCCGGTACTGGTATCGCTATCGGTGCATCCCTAGTTAACATGTGAACAGTTTGTGTGTGATGATGATGAATGTGATTATTCTGAACATCGTTGTGTATTTTGAGCAGTTGGACGGTGGATTTGATGACGGTGAAGTTGAGAGATGAAATAATCCATCAGTAACAGGAGAACCACGGTGTGGTAGATTTCCTGGAGGGAGTGATAACAGCGTTAAAGAGAGATGTGTCAGACTCACCGTTTGACGGGACCAGCTGAGCTGCATGTCGGTAGTACGACTCCGCCTGGCTGGTCTGGTTACGATAACGTGCTGAAACACAGAAACATGGAGACACTTGAACATTTGATCTGAAGAGTTTTAGTCTTGCTGTCTCTGATAACACTGAGATGTGAGAACAGGACATGTGGACGTGGTCACCTATGTCTCCGAGGTGGACGAGGCAGTGCTGGCAGATGTAGGAGCAGGAGCTGGGCTGCGGCGTGACGATGGCGCTGGTGCTGCTCTGTTTATTGCTGATGATGCCGAGCTGAGAGGACTTGACGCGACTCGGCAGGTCCACGTTGAATACGGTGCACAGCTCCTGCAGCAGCTGGAGACGACAGAACAGGAGAGTGTTTATCCAGAGGAGGCTCCACGTTTCATACTCTGATCTATCTATCCGTCTGCACTAGGACTTCTCAGGTATTTGATGTGCTGGATTTACATTCCTGTCTGCTCGTTTGATCCAACAGACAGTCATCATTCATATCAATGTTGTGAATTGTGTTTCTCTATACAGTATATTGTTTAGCTCATAGGGGTGTAACGATACGTCTTTACAACGATACCATTCAAGGATGATATTTGGCTCATCTAGAGCGATACGATACGATTCAAGGACTGGAAATCAATACTAACGTTAGTTGACTTTCTGTTTTGTTTTTTACTTTACTCCCATGACCATTTGCCGACTGGCTCCTCTGCACAGCAGCGCCTCATTCAGACCGGCGCCCGTCTCCTCCCTCCACGCCGCTACCAGGTGAGAAAGCGAGGAGTCCAGGCAAAGGGGCGCCGTTCGTCTGCAT